>NW_027331287.1:0-100000 GCF_022965805.1 Primulina eburnea
ACGCTTGAGGATATGTTGCGAGCCTGTGTTATGGATTTCGGACCCGCTTGGCAGGATCATTTGCCTTTGATTGAGTTCGCGTACAACAACAGCTATCATCGTAGTATTGGTATGGCACCATTTGAGGCGTTGTACGGGCGACGTTGTCGTACTCCATTATTCTGGGATGAAGTCGGGGAACGACAGGTAGAGGGACCGGAGTTAGTCCAGCAGGCTATAGATAAGGTTGCAGTAATCAAGAAGCGGATTAAGACTGCTCAGGATCGACAGGCTAGTTATGCGAACACAAAGCGTCGACCTCTTCATTTTCAGCCAGGTGAGAAGGTGTTTCTCCGAGTTTCGCCTTTTCGCAGGATTTTGAGATTTGGTCTCAAGGGTAAGCTGTCTCCGAGATTTATTGGTCCATTCGAGATACTGGAATGTGTGGGAGATTTAGCTTACAGACTTGCGTTGCCGCCGTACCTATCAAGTATTCATGATGTGTTCCACGTATCCTTGTTGAGACGTTATGTAGCAGATGAGTCGCACATCTTACATCCATCTGAAGTTCAACTTGATACGGATTTGTCTTACGTGGAGCGACCAGTTCAGATTCTAGATCGCAAAGATAAGGTGTTGCGGAATAAGATCATTCCTCTTGTCTTAGTGCAGTGGCAGCGTCGAGGCACTGAAGAAGCCACTTGGGAGTTAGAGAGTCGTATGCGTTCGGAGCATCCAGAGCTCTTTTGAGTTGTGCTTTGTATAAGTTTGTGTTTTCAGTTGTAATCATAGTATCAGTTGTATTCAACAACAATTGAGATGTATTAATGATGTTGTTATTTCGTTTTGTTCATTCTCTAAGCCTGATTTCGAGGACGAAATCTTTTAAGGGGGGGAGAATGTAGTAGCCCGAATTCCAAATTGGGTAATTAACGGAGTAATGGTGATTAAGAAGGTTTAAGGTGTAATTTTGGCTATGGTCATGATCGGACGGACCGAAGAGGGTTCGGAAGCACCGAAGAGTTCGGACGATCCGAAGTGTAGTTCGGTGAATCCGATCATAGGTGTCAAGTGTTGATCGACACGTCATTTTCCATGCATGTTCGGACGGTCCGAAGTGTATGATCGGAGGATCCGATCATGAGCTGTCAAGAGCCAATGGACACGTAGCGTTCGGACGTTCCGAAGTGTTGTTCGGAGGATCCGAACATGGCCTATAAATAGTGCTCGGATTTCTCATTTGTGACTTGCCAATTCATGATTTTGCCTCATAATGTAGTAGCCCGAATTCCAAATTGGGTAATTAACGGAGTAATGGTGATTAAGAAGGTTTAAGGTGTAATTTTGGCTATGGTCATGATCGGACGGACCGAAGAGGGTTCGGAAGCACCGAAGAGTTCGGACGATCCGAAGTGTAGTTCGGTGAATCCGATCATTAGGTGTCAAGTGTTGATCGACACGTCATTTTTCCATGCATGTTCGGACGGTCCGAAGTGTATGATCGGAGGATCCGATCATGAGCTGTCAAGAGCCAATGGACACGTAGCGTTCGGACGTTCCGAAGTGTTGTTCGGAGGATCCGAACATGGCCTATAAATAGTGCTCGGATTTCTCATTTGTGACTTGCCAATTCATGATTTTGCCTCATAGTTGAGAGGATTTGGAAGGTTTCTAGGGTTAGTTGTTGGTCGAGCGATAGCCAAGAGCTGCCAGGAGTAGTAGCGTAGCGGCGCCTGAGTTTCAAGGCAATCGACATCAAAGGGCTGTCGACGGACGAAGGTAAACCCTAAACCTTTGGTAGTACTAGGGAGTACTGGTTTTGCTAGTCGAGCATGGTAGTATTGATTGAGTATGCTTTTGTTGCGTAGGCTTGTGCTAGACCTGATTAGCGGTGTTGCGTAAGGCTAGGCTTGCTGTGATAGAGGTACGAAAGTACTATCCGAGATATCCTGGTTGAGTATACATTCATATATGTGTTGCATGAGTATTTGCTGCATTGTTATATGTCATATGATGCATGCTATTATGTCACGAGTTATGATGCATATTGCATATCATGTTGAGCCGTATCTCCTTCGAGATAGCCTTTACTGTTGAGCTGTATCTCTTTCGAGATAAGCTATATCTTGGGGCCGCTCAGCCCTGTCTTGTGGACGCATGGACACCGAGAGTACACAGTGGCCGACGGGTCGGGAGGGCTTCGGTGGTCCGGGACATTTTAGGTCCACGTCTGTCTTGTAGTGGATGCAGTGACCCAGAGGTTGGACCGCGCGGCACTATCCACTTGGCGCCTCTAGACTGAGCATTTTGAGATCCTTTGTGATTCCTGTTTCTTGACTACCCTGGTATCATATCATAGCATGTGCATTTCATATAGGTTTGTATACTCATACTTTTGTACTGGGCGTTCTTATCGCTCACGTCCTCGGTTTTGTTTATTTCTTGGACACCCCATTCCCACGGGGCAGGCCTCAGGTTGGATGGCTCAGGAGGAGCAGGAGGAGGACGTTGAGTAGCTGGTTGGTTTAGTTTTCAGTGTTTTCCATTTGATTCGATATGGTTGTACTGGATATTTCATTTTGAGTTAGTCTAGACTTCGATTTCGATTGGGTTGTATAACTATTGTTGTTGGCCATATTTCCGCTGTTATCTCTGATTGCAATTAATTAGGTTAATTGCATGCTTAGTTTTTGATTAGTAGGTGATTCTGGAACGGGTCACTAATGTAGTAGCCCGAATTCCAAATTGGGTAATTAACGGAGTAATGGTGATTAAGAAGGTTTAAGGTGTAATTTTGGCTATGGTCATGATCGGACGGACCGAAGAGGGTTCGGAAGCACCGAAGAGTTCGGACGATCCGAAGTGTAGTTCGGTGAATCCGATCATAGGTGTCAAGTGTTGATCGACACGTCATTTTCCATGCATGTTCGGACGGTCCGAAGTGTATGATCGGAGGATCCGATCATGAGCTGTCAAGAGCCAATGGACACGTAGCGTTCGGACGTTCCGAAGTGTTGTTCGGAGGATCCGAACATGGCCTATAAATAGTGCTCGGATTTCTCATTTGTGACTTGCCAATTCATGATTTTGCCTCATAGTTGAGAGGATTTGGAAGGTTTCTAGGGTTAGTTGTTGGTCGAGCGATAGCCAAGAGCTGCCAGGAGTAGTAGCGTAGCGGCGCCTGAGTTTCAAGGCAATCGACATCAAAGGGCTGTCGACGGACGAAGGTAAACCCTAAACCTTTGGTAGTACTAGGGAGTACTGGTTTTGCTAGTCGAGCATGGTAGTATTGATTGAGTATGCTTTTGATGCGTAGGCTTGTGCTAGACCTGATTAGCGGTGTTGCGTAAGGCTAGGCTTGCTGTGATAGAGGTACGAAAGTACTATCCGAGATATCCTTGTTGAGTATACATTCATATATGTGTTGCATGAGTATTTGCTGCATTGTTATATGTCATATGATGCATGCTATTATGTCACGAGTTATGATGCATATTGCATATCATGTTGAGCCGTATCTCCTTCGAGATAGCCTTTACTGTTGAGCTGTATCTCTTTCGAGATAAGCTATATCTTGGGGCCGCTCAGCCCTGTCTTGTGGACGCATGGACACCGAGAGTACACAGTGGCCGACGGGTCGGGAGGGCTTCGGTGGTCCGGGACATTTTAGGTCCACGTCTGTCTTGTAGTGGATGCAGTGACCCAGAGGTTGGACCGCGCGGCACTATCCACTTGGCGCCTCTAGACTGAGCATTTTGAGATCCTTTGTGATTCCTGTTTCTTGACTACCCTGGTATCATATCATAGCATGTGCATTTCATATAGGTTTGTATACTCATACTTTTGTACTGGGCATTCTTATCGCTCATGTCCTCGGTTTTGTTTATTCTTGGACACCCCTTTCCCACGGGGCAGGCCTCAGGTTGGATGGCTCAGGAGGAGCAGGAGGAGGACGTTGAGTAGCTGGTTGGTTTAGTTTTCAGTGTTTTCCATTTGATTCGATATGGTTGTACTGGATATTTCATTTTGAGTTAGTCTAGACTTCGATTTCGATTGGGTTGTATAACTATTGTTGTTGGCCATATTTCCGCTGTTATCTCTGATTGCAATTATTAGGTTAATTGTATGCTTAGTTTTTGATTAGTAGGTGATTCAGGAACGGGTCACTACATTTATGGTATCAGAGCATGCGTATGATTTTGGGATATAGATTCTGTTTTGGGATTTCCGTTGACCATTTTACCATTTTCCCTATTCTATCTTGTAGCGATGGCTGACCATTTTGATGACGGGAGTAGTCAGGGGAGTGTAGGTCGATGGGGTGACCAGGACGATCATAGACGTCATCGTGAGCATCGTCATCGTCGGGATGGTCCTAGGCGTTTCGATATGCATCGTTTCATGCAGATGGGGCCTAAGCCTTTAGTTGGCGGTGAGACTCCCGATGATGCGGAGGATTGGTTAGAGCGCATGGAGAGTTGTTTCCGCGCATTCTAGTGCACCGATGAGCAGAAGATGGAGACCCTTAGTTTTCTTCTCGAGGGCCGTGCTCGCAGGTGGTGGCGATCGACTTCTGCGCCGATAGTTCAGTCGCAGGGTAGAGCGACTTGGGCCGATTTCCGTGCAGCTTTCATGCAGCTGTACTTTCCTCCAGCCCTTCGCCAGGCCAAGACGATTGAGCTCCTGAACCTTAAGCAGGGGAGTATGTCTGTTGATGAGTATCAGCAGAAATTCTTTGAGTTGTTACCCTTCGCTCCTCATATCAGTGGCAGTTCTGAGGCCAAGTATGATCATTTCCTCCAGGGCCTTAATCAGGAGATCTTTGATCGAGTCACTGTCTGTGATAATCCTACTTCTTATGATGGGTTAGTGAACCGGTGTCGCCAGGCAGAGATCAGTCTCCAGCGTGGTAGGGCTATTCTTTCTTCTTCTAGACCTCCGAGTACTTTGAGGCCTCGATCTCAGTCATTCAAGAAATCTGGTTCATCTTCTTCTGGATCTCGATCTAGTGGTGTTTTCCGCTTTGGTAAGAAGAACCCGTTCCTGAATCACCTACTAATCAAAAACTAAGCATGCAATTAACCTAATAATTGCAATCAGAGATAACAGCGGAAATATGGCCAACAACAATAGTTATACAACCCAATCGAAATCGAAGTCTAGACTAACTCAAAATGAAATATCCAGTACAACCATATCGAATCAAATGGAAAACACTGAAAACTAAACCAACCAGCTACTCAACGTCCTCCTCCTTCTCCTCCTGAGCCATCCAACCTGAGGCCTGCCCCGTGGGAAAGGGGTGTCCAAGAATAAACAAAACCGAGGACATGAGCGATAAGAACGCCCAGTACAAAAGTATGAGTATACAAACCTATATGAAATGCACATGCTATGATATGATACCAGGGTAGTCAAGAAACAGGAATCACAAAGGATCTCAAAATGCTCAGTCTAGAGGCGCCAAGTGGATAGTGACGCGCGGTCCAACCTCTGGGTCACTGCATCCACTACAAGACAGACGTGGACCTAAAATGTCCCGGACCACCGAAGCCCTCCCGACCCGTCGGCCACTGTGTACTCTCGGTGTCCATGCGTCCACAAGACAGGGCTGAGCGGCCCCAAGATATAGCTTATCTCGAAAGAGATACAGCTCAACAGTAAAGGCTATCTCGAAGGAGATACGGCTCAACATGATATGCAATATGCATCATAACTCGTGACATAATAGCATGCATCATATGACATATAACAATGCAGCAAATACTCATGCAACACATATATGAATGTATACTCAACCAGGATATCTCGGATAGTACTTTCGTACCTCTATCACAGCAAGCCTAGCCTTACGCAACACCGCTAATCAGGTCTAGCACAAGCCTACGCATCAAAAGCATACTCAATCAATACTACCATGCTCGACTAGCAAAACCAGTACTCCCTAGTACTACCAAAGGTTTAGGGTTTACCTTCGTCCGTCGACAGCCCTTTGATGTCGATTGCCTTGAAACTCAGGCGCCGCTACGCTACTACTCCTGGCAGCTCTTGGCTATCGCTCGACCAACAACTAACCCTAGAAACCTTCCAAATCCTCTCAACTATGAGGCAAAATCATGAATTGGCAAGTCACAAATGAGAAATCCGAGCACTATTTATAGGCCATGTTCGGATCCTCCGAACAACACTTCGGAACGTCCGAACGCTACGTGTCCATTGGCTCTTGACAGCTCATGATCGGATCCTCCGATCATACACTTCGGACCGTCCGAACATGCATGGAAAATGACGTGTCGATCAACGAAATCCATAACACAGGCTCGCAACATATCCTCAAGCGTACGGATAGTCCTCTCTGATTGACCGTCAGTCTTCGGATGATAAGCAGTACTCAGACTCAGTGTAGTACCCAAAGCTGACTGGAAACTACCCCAAAACCGTGAGGTAAAACGAGGATCTCTGTCACTAACAATACTGACAGGCACTCCATGCAAACGTACAATCTCCTGAATGTACAATCGAGCCATACGATCGAAAGTGAAATCACGATTATACGGCAGAAAATGAGCAGACTTGGTGAGTCGATCCACCACTACCCAGATAGCATCGCTGTTCCTCGAAGATAATGGCAAGTGAGTAATGAAATCCATCGTAATATTGGTATGGCACCATTTGAGGCGTTGTACGGGCGACGTTGTCGTACTCCATTATTCTGGGATGAAGTCGGGGAACGACAGGTAGAGGGACCGGAGTTAGTCCAGCAGGCTATAGATAAGGTTGCAGTAATCAAGAAGCGGATTAAGACTGCTCAGGATCGACAGGCTAGTTATGCGAACACAAAGCGTCGACCTCTTCATTTTCAGCCAGGTGAGAAGGTGTTTCTCCGAGTTTCGCCTTTTCGCAGGATTTTGAGATTTGGTCTCAAGGGTAAGCTGTCTCCGAGATTTATTGGTCCATTCGAGATACTGGAATGTGTGGGAGATTTAGCTTACAGACTTGCGTTGCCGCCGTACCTATCAAGTATTCATGATGTGTTCCACGTATCCTTGTTGAGACGTTATGTAGCAGATGAGTCGCACATCTTACATCCATCTGAAGTTCAACTTGATACGGATTTGTCTTACGTGGAGCGACCAGTTCAGATTCTAGATCGCAAAGATAAGGTGTTGCGGAATAAGATCATTCCTCTTGTCTTAGTGCAGTGGCAGCGTCGAGGCACTGAAGAAGCCACTTGGGAGTTAGAGAGTCGTATGCGTTCGGAGCATCCAGATCTCTTTTGAGTTGTGCTTTGTATAAGTTTGTGTTTTCAGTTGTAATCATAGTATCAGTTGTATTCAACAACAATTGAGATGTATTAATGATGTTGTTATTTCGTTTTGTTCATTCTCTAAGCCTGATTTCGAGGACGAAATCTTTTAAGGGGGGGAGAATGTAGTAGCCCGAATTCCAAATTGGGTAATTAACGGAGTAATGGTGATTAAGAAGGTTTAAGGTGTAATTTTGGCTATGGTCATGATCGGACGGACCGAAGAGGGTTCGGAAGCACCGAAGAGTTCGGACGATCCGAAGTGTAGTTCGGTGAATCCGATCATTAGGTGTCAAGTGTTGATCGACACGTCATTTTTCCATGCATGTTCGGACGGTCCGAAGTGTATGATCGGAGGATCCGATCATGAGCTGTCAAGAGCCAATGGACACGTAGCGTTCGGACGTTCCGAAGTGTTGTTCGGAGGATCCGAACATGGCCTATAAATAGTGCTCGGATTTCTCATTTGTGACCTGCCAATTCATGATTTTGCCTCATAGTTGAGACGATTTGGAAGGTTTCTAGGGTTAGTTGTTGGTCGAGCGATAGCCAAGAGCTGCCAGGAGTAGTAGCGTAGCGGCGCCTGAGTTTCAAGGCAATCGACATCAAAGGGCTGTCGACGGACGAAGGTAAACCCTAAACCTTCAATGGACACGTAGCGTTCGGACGTTCCGAAGTGTTGTTCGGAGGATCCGAACATGGCCTATAAATAGTGCTCGGATTTCTCATTTGTGACTTGCCAATTCATGATTTTGCCTCATAGTTGAGAGGATTTGGAAGGTTTCTAGGGTTAGTTGTTGGTCGAGCGATAGCCAAGAGCTGCCAGGAGTAGTAGCGTAGCGGCGCCTGAGTTTCAAGGCAATCGACATCAAAGGGCTGTCGACGGACGAAGGTAAACCCTAAACCTTTGGTAGTACTAGGGAGTACTGGTTTTGCTAGTCGAGCATGGTAGTATTGATTGAGTATGCTTTTGTTGCGTAGGCTTGTGTTAGACCTGATTAGCGGTGTTGCGTAAGGCTAGGCTTGCTGTGATAGAGGTACGAAAGTACTATCCGAGATATCCTGGTTGAGTATACATCCTTATATGTGTTGCTTGATTATGTGGTGCATTGATATATGTCATATGATGCATGCTATTATGTCACGTTTATTACTGCATGTTGCATTTCATGTTGAGCCGTATCTCCTTCGAGATAGCCTTTACTGTTGAGCTGTATCTCTTTCGAGATAAGCTATATATCTTGTGGGGCCGCTCAGCCCTGTCTTGTCTTGTGGACGCATGGACACCGAGAGTACACAGTGGCCGACGGGTCGGGAGGGCTTCGGTGATCCGGGACATTTTAGGTCCACGTCTGTTCTTGCAGTGGATGCAGTGACCCAGAGGTAGTACCGCGCGGCACTATCCACTTGGCGCCTCTAGACTGAGCATTTTGAGATCTTTTGTGACTCCTGTTTCTTGACTACCCTGGTATCATATCATAGCATGTGCATTTCATATAGGTTTGTATACTCATACTTTTGTACTGGTCGTTCTTATCGCTCACGTCCTCGGTTTTGTTTATTTCTTGGACACCCCATTCCCACGGGGCAGGCCTCAGGTTGGATGGCTCAGGAGGAGCAGGAGGAGGACGTTGAGTAGCTGGTTGGTTTAGTTTTCAGTGTTTTCCATTTGATTCGATATGGTTGTACTGGATATTTCATTTTGAGTTAGTCTAGACTTCGATTTCGATTGGGTTGTATAACTATTGTTGTTGGCCATATTTCCGCTGTTATCTCTGATTGCAATTAATTAGGTTAATTGCATGCTTAGTTTTTGATTAGTAGGTGATTCTGGAACGGGTCACTACATAGAGTCTCAATGTTGTCCCGGGTCATAAGGACTAATGGTGTACAACCATAAACTAGGACTTTTCCACTCGATAAGTGAGAACCACTTGGAAAGTCCTTTATAGAGGGTTGTTCAGTGCACTCTACCAGGAGCACCTATCTGCATGCTCGGACATCACAATGTCCCCTACCAATGAAACATGGTACTCACATCGCAGATACTAGTCTCTAACTCGAGCGGCCTTTATCCTTCTTAGTGGCGGCTGAATCGACTAGGAACGGTTTAGAATATACAGTATTCCAAATATGAGTTTCATGATACTCATCATATGAGCATCTCATATTCTTTCTACTATTTGTATATTCAAGGACTTTATCTATGCAACTAGCATGGGTATAAAGATAAAGATGCGCCAAATTAATAAATTGAAATATTATTAAAATAAAGATCGTTTATACAAAGAGTTTCATTGTGAACAGTCGGCCAACACTTGGCTCGACGTGCACCTACTCTAACAATCTCCCACTTGCACTAGAGCCAACTACCTATATACTTTAGACCCATTGACTCGCGATGCTTCTCGAACGATGGTCCTGGTAAAGGCTTAGTTAGTGGATCAGCAACATTATCTGCGGAGCCGACTTTGTCAATCACGACATCTCCTCTTTCCACGATCTCTCTGAGGATGTGGTACTTTCTCAATACATGTTTGGACTTCTGATGAGACCTTGGCTCCTTCGCCTGAGCTATGGCTCCCGTGTTGTCACACATCACCGGGATAGGATCAACTCCATTAGGAATGACGCCCAACTCTTGGACGAAATTCCTAATCCAAACAGCCTCCTTTGCTGCACCCGATGCAGCAATGTATTCTGCCTCAGTGGTGGAATCCGCAGTACTGTCTTGCTTGGAACTCTTCCAAGAGACAGCACCACCATTGAGCATGAATATGAATCCGGAGGTTGACTTCGAGTCATCAACATCGCTTTGGAAGCTAGAGTCGGTATAGCCTTCCAATTTCAGTTCTCCACCCCCATAGACCAAAAACAACTTATTGGTCCTTCTCAAATACTTGAGGATGTCTTTCACAGCTTTCTAGTGTGGAAGACCAGGGTTGGATTGATATCTACTCACTACACTTAGTGCAAATGCCACGTCAGGACGTGTAGATATCATCCCATACATGATACTACCAATAGCCGAAGCATACGGAATTCGTGTCATCGCCGCTATCTCTGCATCAGTCTTGGGAGACATAGACTTGGATAGGGACACGCCATGACACATTGGTAGATGTCCTCTCTTGGACTCATCCATCGAGAACCGCTTCACTATGGTATCAATGTATGTGGACTGGGTGAGACCAAGCAATCTTCTTGATCTATCTCTATAGATCTGTATTCCCAATACAAAAGATGCTTCACCCAAGTCCTGCATTGAGAACTTACTTGCTAACCATATCTTTGTTGATTGCAACATTCCTACATCATTCCCAATGAGTAGAATGTCATCAACATAAAGAACAAGGAATGTCACAGCACTCCCACTGACCTTCTTATACACACAGGGTTCGTCAGGATTCTTAGTAAAACCAAACTCTTTGATTGTACTATCGAATATGAGGTTCCAGCTCCTCGATGCCTGCTTAAGACCATAAATAGATCTTTGAAGTTTGCATACCATATGCTCACTTCCGATGGATGTAAACCCTTCAGGTTGAGACATGTAAATTTCTTTCTTAATATCCCCATTAAGGAAGGCTGTCTTTACATCCATCTGCCATATCTCATAGTCATACCATGCAGCTATGGCTAGCAATATCCTAATGGACTTGAACATCGCAACTGGAGAAAAGGTTTCCTCATAGTCAACACCTTGTCTTTGAGTATACCCTTTCGCTACCAATCGCGCTTTGAAGGTCAATACCTTCCCATCCGCCCCAAGTTTCCTCTTGTAAATCCATTTACACCCTATGGAAACAGTTCCCTCAGGTGGATCCACAAGATTCCACACTTGGTTCGAATGCATGGAATTCATCTCAGATTCCATTGCTTCAAGCCATTTGGATGAATCGGCATCCGATAACGCTTCCTTGAAGGTCCTTGGATCACATCCAAGATTAGGCTCATCATGGCCCTCTTCAAGAAGCAGACCATACCTCACAGGTGGTCTCGAGACTCTCTCGGTTCTTCTAGGAGCTTGTATCTCCTCACTTGGCTTCTCGGGTGTGGGTTCTACAACTGTGGGTGTCTCTCGAACCTCTTCGAGTTCTATCATCTCGCCTTTTCTATCCAATAGAAATTCCTTTCCCAAAAAGGTTGCGTTCCTAGAAACAAACACCTTTGTTTCTTGAGGATGATAGAAATAATATCCAATGGAATTCCTTGGATATCCCACAAAGTAGCATAAAAAGGATCGACTATCCAATTTATCTCCCACTGTCTGCTTCACATAAGCAGGACACCCCCATATTCTAAGATAAGAATACTTCGGAGGCTTACCCATCCATATCTCATATGGAGTCTTGTCAACTGCCTTTGTATGGACATTGTTCAACAACAGTGCCGCTGTTTCAAGCGCATATCCCCAAAAGGATGGCGGCAACTCCGTGAACCCCATCATAGACCGAACCATGTCCATCAAAGTCCGGTTACGACGCTCCGAAACACCATTTAACTGCGGTGTAGCGGGCGGAGTCCACTGCGAGAGAATCCCATTCTCTCTAAGATACTCTTGGAACTCGGCACTCAAGTACTCACCACCTCGATCCGATCGAAGTGTCTTGATGCTTCGTCCCAATTGCTTCTCTACTTCAGTTCTGAATTCTTTGAACCTTTCAAAGGCTTCAGACTTGTATTTCATCAAATACACATACCCATACCTCGAATGGTCATCGGTAAAGGTGATGAAGTAGGCATGTCCATGCTTAGTGGTGATGCTAAGCGGACCGCACACATCGGTATGGATCAAATCCAATAACCCTTTGGCTCGCTCCGCATGGCCCTTAAAGGGAATTTTGGTCATCTTTCCTTTCAGACAGGATTCACAAGTCGTGAGAGCATTAATATCGGACATATCAAACATGCCAACTCCCACTAACTTGTTCATCTTTCTTAGGGATATATGACCTAATCAAGCATGCCATAATTGTGCCGAATTAAGAGTATCTTGTTTGCGCTTATTTGTTGTTGTTAATGTTTGGACATTGTTAAGTGGAATATCTTTTAATTTTAAGGTGTAGAGATTGTTTTCAAGTTCACCGGTACCAACTAAACATTCATTCTTGTAAATATTGCAAACACCTTTGCCAAATAAACAAGAAAATCCATCGATATCAAGCATAGGAATGGAAATAATGTTTTTGATCAAGTCTGGTACAAATAAAACATCTCTTAAAACCAAATTAAAATCATTGTTCAAACATAAATAAACATCTCCCACAGCCTTGGCAGCAACCCTTGCTCCATTGCCCAACCTCAAGAAGGTCTCACCTTCCCTGAGCTTCCTACTTCTTCCCATCACCTGCAAATCATTACAGAGATGTGAGCCACAGCCGGTATCCAATACCCAAGAAGTAGAGTTAATGGAGATATTCACTTCAATGTAGAACATACCTTTGCCAGAACCCTTCTGCGCAAGATATTCCCTGCAGTTACGCCTCCAATGTCCAGGCTTCTTGCAGTGGTGACAGATGTCAACAGTCTTCTCAGCCTTGGCTGGCGCGGCTGCCACTACGGGACTCGGAGTCTGCCTCTTCAAGGGCTCGCTCTTCTTGGGGCGCTGGAAAGAACGCTTCTTTCCCTTCCCATGTGGACCTGTCTTCGTGCCAGATGAAGAGCCCACATAAAGAACCGACTTCTCCTTCTTGATGGTGGACTCAAAGGTTACAAGCATGTTCACCAACTCTTCAAGGCTGGGCTCGAGCTTGTTCATATTGAAGTTCACGACAAAAGGATCGAAAGAGCTAGGCAGTGACAACAGTAGCACATCCGTGGTCAACTCTGATGGCAAGATCAAATCCATGCCCACGAGCTTGTCCACGAGCCCAATCAACTTTAGGCCATGCTCATGGACCGAAGTCCCATCTCGCATGCGTAAAGTGATGAGCTCCTTTACTGTGGCATGCCTCAAAGGCCGAGTCTGCTCACCGAAGAGCTCCTTGAGGTGCAAATGAATGTCAGCAGCATTCTTTGCATCCTCGAATCGCCTTTGCAGCTCATCGTTCATCGAAGCCTGCATGTAACACTTGGCCTTCAAGTCATGGTCGCACCAATCCTTTTAGGTCTGCAGTTCCTCGGGACTGCAGTCAGTCAGAGCCTCATCAGGGGGCGACTCAGTCAGTGTGTATGCGATTCTCTCCGAGTTTAGGACGATCTTTAAATTTCTTAGCCAAGTGATATAGTTAGGTCCGGTTAGAACGTGTTTTTCGAAAATAACCGAAAACGGGATGCGAATTGATGACATTGTCACAGATTTGTACTGAAAAGTAAAACAGATAAATGTTAATGACTATTTTAAAATATTTAATAAGATATAAAGTTTGGACTTTTACTTTATAAATTATCGCTCCCACTGTTTTGACATTTTCACTACCCTCTAGTGAAAACGGGAAACACTTTCCTCAGTAGGTACGTAAGGTCCAATTAGCGAATTGTGATCCCGAATAATATCGGCCATCACAACTCCTAAAAGGTAGTTTCCAATTGCATCGCCATGCAACCCTCTACGTATATTTTTGTCTCACGTTTGATTAGGACCCAATAATATGACGTCGTTCATCTTTACGTGTCAAGCCTAACCCATCGATATTGAACCTTAATGGACGGTCGCCATGAGTTCCCTCAATAATATGAGCCGAAATCATGGGAGTTCCACGTAGTTCACATCACCATGTCAATGGATGTCACAGCTTTCCGGCACTCAGGGCCCCCTCAATAATATGAGCCGAGCCCCGAGTACGGGTAGCGTTCATCATGCATCCATTGTCGATGGAAGACAAGGAAATTATAAACAAATTTATAATTCCCCTTTTCGGACTTGATATCAATTTTGAATCTTATTCAAAATTAGGGTTTTTAATTTTGAAAGGTCTCATCATTATTTTTATTTTAAAAGCTCGCCATGTTTGATCGTATGTTTCCCGGATTCATGCAACTTTGTTATTATAATAATAATAACGCACATATTCATTATTTATAACATATCATGCATATATTATAAATAGAAAACAGTACAAGGATGATCAATTGCCTCAAAACTAATGGCCCGTGTGAGCCAAACACGGGCCTAGGTCCAATCCTAGGGTAAATGCAGGGATGCAATGCAACTAAATTATTACATTAGCATCCAATATTACATGTCTTCGATCTTCATAATCACCAAGGCCACCATCTTCCAATCTTGATCTTCCACTATTCTAATATTTACATTTAAATATCCATGGCACATAGGGATACATCTCATGGGGGTGGGAACGGGCCATAAACCAAGCCCACTTTAAATTGATAATTATTACAATCATTCAACACAAATATCCTAGCATACACCTAGCAAATTGGGCTTGGGCGTTTGATCATCCTTCATGCATAATATCACATATCATACACCATCAATTAATTATCACTATAATTAATTGATCCAATATTATATATCTTGATCCAATCACTAACCGCCACAATTATAAATTAAATCAACAAAGTATACAAACACCTTTGTCTACTTTCAAATTAATTTATTTATAATCGAATTTCTTGTAAATCACAATTTACTATAAATAATTAAAGTCCTACTTCAATTATTTATTTTATGAGAAAATATGTGCAACAATTGTAAATTTAAACTTAAGGGCCCAAAACTCATTTTTCACCAAAAATAGTTTGGCCCATTTAAATTTCACAAAATTATGTTGACCATCTAATGGCCCAACAACTCAAGGCCCATGACACTAAGATTGTCCAAAACACTTTTGGAAACCCTAGCCGTCATCGCCGTCGCCGGAGCTCCGTCGCCGGATTCCGGCTACAAAAAAAAATTTTTTTTTTATTTTAAAAACTGCATTTTCGGGCAGCCCCCTCGGGCTGCCCTTTGCTGCCTGAAAATTCCGGGCAGCTCGGGCAGCCCTCGGGCAGCAACATGCTGCCCGAAAATTTATTTTTTTTTTTTTGTTTTTGAAATAAAATTTTCGGCCCTTTGCAAATCTTGCACAAAAAATTCTCAAGCGGTTAGAAATCGATCTCAATACAATATTACGTAAATATAGCACAAAAACCGTAACCTTAGCTCGGATACCACTTGAAAGCGGACCGGTAACGGTGGCCAGAAACGCAACGGAAGCATAAATTTCGAAAAATAACATAGAAATTTCGGCCACCTTGGTTTTTCATGCAATATTTACAAAACAAAACAAAAACATGCATAGGATGTTTAAAAGATTTTACGTATCAACCTCTTAAGGTTGATGTAATGGCACCAACTAAAGTATAAATACTTTAGCTCTTCTTGGTTGAAAGATCTACAAGCTTCCACCTCCAATCCTCCAAGAATTAGGCCCACCACAAGCTATGTAAACCCCCTCAAGTTTTGCACTAGAAAAACTTGAGGATTTATCAAAGGAAGTGAGTATTCTCCAAGAAATGAAGAACACAAGATGAGAGAAAAATGAGAGAAAAATCCTCTTGTGATTTTGGCCAAGTGATGGTGTTAGTGAGAGTGGGAGACTAGCCTAGGTATTGTGAAAAGTTGTCTCTCAAAAGTTGCATGCCTTTTTAATATTTTAATAAAAAGTAATCAAGGCTCTTCACCTCCCAAGCATGCAAACCCTAGCATGTCTCACATATATTATATGGTTTTTAACACATTAAAAACCATGGACTAAATTTTAATTATCTCAAACACATTTGAGATTAAATAAATACTACTTGAATTTATTCAAGTCCCACTAGTTAAATAATTATTTTAATTGAGCTCTACAAGGCTCAATATTATTTAATTAATTCAACACTTGAATTAATTTAATTATTTAGACTCTGCTAGGTCCACTAGTGTTTAATTAATTCAACACTTGAATTAATTTAATTTAGTCCTCAATAATGTTTGTGAAAATCACAATTTTCAACTACATTATTTACTTGGCCAAATTTTAATCTTAGGAACACTTCCATAAATTAAAATTTATATTTCTCTCATAGAAGTCATACTTCTATTTTTCTTTACGCTTATAAACACATTTATAAGCCGTTCAACACATTGAACTATTTTACTTCTCATCGGGATTTACAAAGCTAGTACTTGTGTGGCCCTCAATGGTTCATTGATACAACTAGCCGTGGGTTCACATCTCAATGTGATTCGGACTAAACATGTCCTTATACGAGCATACCCCAATTGCTCCATTCTTACTTATCAACTCTTTGATAGTAAGAACGTCAGAACTCAAGTCTGATAGTACCCAACCAATCACGTTAAACGCCTAGCAGCATCGCTTACGTGATTCCCTAGGTATCACATGATAGTGCCTGCAAGAACCATTCAATTATGGTTAGCGTACAGTACGGTCCCTTCAACTCATATATCCCGACCGATTCGACAACTATTGGTTTATCGAGAGTTGTCAATGAATCGATACTATGTGTCATGTTGTGGTTGCATCGATGGTGTAATCTATGAAACCCCTTTCATAATTACCACCATACTCTGATCAGAGATTTCAACCCACACATACATGCAAAACACATAGGATATCCATACCCGTAGGTAAGCGGTGAATCCCCGGCTACAATGCATCGACTCCTATATGTTTCGCCGTAACACCCAACCTTGCCACCTGATGACCCCATAAGAGTCGGTAAACAAGTCAAAGTGAAATGCTAGCATATAGAGTCTCAATGTTGTCCCGGGTCATAAGGACTAATGGTGCACAACCATAAACTAGGACTTTTCCACTCGATAAGTGAGAACCACTTGGAAAGTCCTTTATAGAGGGTTGTTCAGTGCACTCTACCAGGAGCACCTATCTGCATGCTCGGACATCACAATGTCCCCTACCAATGAAACATGGTACTCACATCGCAGATACTAGTCTCTAACTCGAGCGGCCTTTATCCTTCTTAGTGGCGGCTGAATCGACTAAGAACGGTTTAGAATATACAGTATTCCAAATATGAGTTTCATGATACTCATCATATGAGCATCTCATATTCTTTCTACTATTTGTATATTCAAGGACTTTATCTATGCAACTAGCATGGGTATAAAGATAAAGATGCGCCAAATTAATAAATTGAAATATTATAAAAATAAAGATCGTTTATACAAAGAGTTTTATTGTGAACAGTCGGCCAACACTTGGCTCGACGTGCACCTACTCTAACAAAGTAGTAGAAAACAACAATTTTGTACTAATTTAGCCCATAAAGTCTTCCAAAAGTAACTCAAAAATTTAACATCGCGATCAGAAGCAATAGTCCTAGGCATGCCATGCAACCTAACGACTTCTCTAAAGAACAAATCCGTCATTTTTGAAGCATCATCGGTTTTATGACAAGCTATAAAATGTGCCATCTTAGAGAATCTATCCACAACAACAAAAATAGAATCCCTCCCCTTCTTAATCCTAGGCAACCCCAAAATAAAATCCATAGAAATGTCAATCCAAGTTCTTTTTAAGAATAACACGCAAAAGTGTTCCCAAAGTTCTATTGACAACTTCAGTTTGTCCATCCGTTTGAGGATGACAAGTAGTAGAAAACAACAATTTTGTGCCAAATTTAGCCCATAAAGTCTTCCAAATGTAACTCAAGAATATAACATCGCGACCAGAAACAATAGTCCTAGGCATGCCATGCAACCTAACGACTTCTCTAAAGAACAAATCCGCAATGTTTGAAGCATCATCGGTTTTATGACGAGCTATAAAATGTGCCATCTTAGATAATCTATCCACAACAACGAAAATAAAATCCCTCCCCTTCTTAGTCCTAGGCAACCCCAAAATAAAGTCCATAGAAATGTCAATCCAAGTTCTTTTTAAAATAGCACGCAAAAGTGTTCCCAAAGTTCTATTGACAAATTCAGTTTGTCCATCCGTTTGAGGATGACAAGTAGTAGAAAACAACAATTTTTTGCCAAGTTTAGCTCATAAAGTATTCCAAAAGTAACTCAAGAATTTAACATCGCGATAAGAAGCAATAGTCTTAGTCATGCCATGCAACCTAACGACTTCTATAAAGAACAAATCCGCAATGTTTGAAGCATCATCGGTTTTATGACAAGCTATAAAATGTGCAATATTAGAGAATCTATCCACAACAACGAAAATAGAATCCATCTCCTTCTTAGTCCTAGGCAACCCCAAAATAAAGTCCATAGAAATGTCAATCCAAGTTCTTTTTAAGAATATCACGCAAAAGTGTTCCCAAAGTTCTATTGACAACTTCAGTTTATCCATCCGTTTGAGGATGACAAGTAGTAGAAAACAACACTTTTGTGCCAAGTTTAGCCCATAAAGTCTTCCAAAAGTAACTCAAGAATATAACATCGCGACAAGAAACAATAGTCCTAGGCATGCCATGCAACCTAACAACTTCTCTCAAGAACAAATCCGCAAAGTTTGAAGCATCATCGGTTTTATGACAAGCTATAAAATGTGACATCTTAGAGAATCTATCAACAACAACAAAAATAGAATCCCTCCCCTTCTTAGTCCTAGGCAACCCCAAGATAAAGTCCATAGAAATGTCAATCCAGGTTCTTTTTAAGAATAGCACGCAAAAGTGTTCCCAAAGTTCTATTGAACACTTCAGCAGTTTGTCCATCCGTTTGAGGATGACAAGTAGTAGAAAACAACAATTTTGTACTAATTTATCGCATAAAGTCTTCCAAAAGTAACTCAAGAATTTAACATCGCGATCAGAAGCAATAGTCCTAGGCATGCCATGCAACCTAACGACTTCTCTAAAGAACAAATCCGCCATGTTTGAAGCATCATCGGTTTTATGACAAGCTATAAAATGTGCCATCTTAGAGAATCTATCCACAACAACAAAAATAGAATCCCTCTCCTTCTGAATTCTAGGCAACCCCAAAATAAAATCCATAGAAATGTCAATCCAAGTTCTTTTTAAGAATAAATCGCAAAATTGTTCCCAAAGTTCTATTGACAACTTCAGTTTGTCCATCCGTTTGAGGATGACAAGTAGTAGAAAACAACAATTTTGTGCCAAGTTTAGCCCATAAAGTATTCCAAAAGTAACTCAAGAATTTAACATCGCGATAAGAAGCAATAGTCTTAGTCATGCCATGCAACCTAACGACTTCTCTAAAGAACAAATCCGCCATGTTTGAAGCATCATCGGTTTTATGACAAGCTATAAAATGTGCCATCTTAGATAATCTATGCACAACAACGAAAATAGAATCCCTCCCTTTCTTAGTCCTAGGCAACCCCAAAATAAAGTCCATAGAAATATCAATCCAAGTTATTTTTAAGAATAGCACGCAAAAGTGTTCTCGAAGTTCAATTGACAACTTCAGTTTTTCCATCCGTTTGAGGATGACAAGTAGTAGAATACAACAATTTTTTGCCAAGTTTAGCCCATAAAGTCTTCCAAAAGTAACTCAAGAATTTAACATCGCGATCAGAAGCAATAGTCCTAGTCATGCAATGCAACCTAACGTGATACGGATCCAAGTACGATGAGAAGCAAACACGGTTATCGAAATCGCACCCCCAACTCAATAACAAACAAGGATCGATTGTGTTGTCCCGATCTTTTGAAACAAGTAACGATGTGTGATATTCACCTCTAAGAAATAAATTCTTAGCAACAAACATCAACGAGGATAACAATTGAATCAAGAACGAACCTTCAAAGAACGATGCCTATGACAATCCGTGCGAGAAACAATCGACAAACGCCACAAAGATAAAAATCTTTGATAAGTTTGATTTATGTTGTGAATAACAAATCCATGCCTTCAAAGTTGAGATAAAACTCAATAATTATCATTCATCTGAATTGTGTCTCGTTCTTGGTCATTACAAGGTTTAAATAATTGATACAACCCATAAAAAGTAGTGTAAAAGCATTAAAATAAAGTAACTAGCAAATTTGACACGGAAGCGCGCGCGGTGGCGCGAGATTACGCGCGGGGGTGCGCGAGATTCTGCCTTGTTTCTTCCCTGGGCGCGCGGTAGCGCCAGATCACGCGCGGGGGCACGCGCTATACTGCATTTCTGCAGCACCCGACGCGCGGTGGCACCACATCTGGCGCGGGCGCGCTACTTCTCGCACCGGCGCGCGCGCGGTTCTGCCTGGTGCGCGCGGGCGCGCGGCTTCTGACGCTGGTGCACGGGCTGTTCTGCTCTGCGCTAGCGCACGCTGCTGCACTGCTTCTGTCGTGCGCACAGTTCTGCACATCTGCGCTAGCGCGTGCTGCTGCTTCTGCACATCTGCGCTAGCGCGTGCTGTTGCACTGCTTCTCTCGGGCCATTTTGCACTCATATGCTTAGTTGTTCGGGATTCCTTCATTATATTAATTGTTGATCTCCACCACTTACGCGCTAAGGTGCAAACTTCCAATTCATCCTCAACTTGATGGTGATGCAACCCGAACCCCTCGAGCCTGATTTCCAAGCCTTCATTGTTTGAATGAAAGGTGAAATTCAACATCTTCAATCGCCCTCTCGGGTATGGTTTTTGGTGAAAGGGGATCGGTTACGGTGACCGGAAGCGCAACGGAAGTTTTAAAAATCGAATTTATCATGTAAATTTCGGCCACCACATGAATCTTGTGTAGCAAATACAAAAACACCATTATCATACATAGGGTGTAAGAAAATCGTTACCTATCAACCTCTTGAGGTTGATGATGGCTCCAACTAAGGTGTAAACACCTTAGCTCTTGTATGGCATGAAGAAATCTACAAGCTTCCTCCTACCTTGAATCTTTCCTTCAAATTAGGCCCACCACCAACTAGGTAGATCCCCTCATATTTTGCACTAGAAAAATATGAGGATTTTTCAAAGAGAAGTGAAGTGATTCCTCAACAAATTGAAGAACAAAAATGGGAGAAAATGAGAGAAGAATTTTCGGCCATCTTGCTTGGAGGGAGAAGGAGAATGAATTGTCTTGGTGTTGCAAAAAGCAAAAGTGAAAAAGTTGCATGCCATGCAATTTTTTATTCAAAAGTAATCTCCACCTCTTCACCTCCCAAGCATGCTTTTCTAAATGGGCTTGTAACTATTACAAGGCCCATGGACTTTATTTAAATTGTCTCAAACACATTTGAGCCCAACTAATCGTTGCTTGATTTTACTCAAGCCCACTAGTTAAATAATTATTTCCAATTGGGCTCTACAAGGCCCAATGATATTTAATTAATTCAACACTTGAATTAATTTAATTATTTGGACTCTACTAGGTCCACTAGTGTTTAATTAATTCAACACTTGAATTAATTTAATTTAGTCCATAATAATGTTTATGAAAATCACAATTTTCAAATACATTATTCACTTGGCCAAATTTTAATTTTAGGAACACTTCCATAGATTAAAATTTACATTTATCTCATAGAAGTCATACTTCTATTTTTCTTTACATTTATAAACTCATTTATAAGTCGTTCAACATATTGAACTATTTTTCTCCTTTATAGAAGTCATACTTCTAATTTTCCTTACGCTTATAAACTCCTTTATAAGCCGTTCAACACATTGAACTAATTTACTTCTCAACGGGATCTAGAAAGCTAGTACTTGTGTGGCCCTCAATGGTTCATTGATACGACTAGTCGTGGGTTCACATCTCCATGTGATTCGGACTAAACATGTCCTTATTCGAGCATACCCCAATTACTCCATTCTTACTTATCAACTCCTTGATAATAAGAACGTCAGAACTCAAGTCTGATAGTACCCAACCAATCATGTTAAACGCCTAGCAGCATCGCTTACATGATTCCCTAGGTATCAAATGATAGTGCCTGCAAGAACCATTCAATTATGGTTAGCGTACAGTACGGTCCCTTCAACTCATATATCACGATCGATTCGACAACCATTGGTTTATCGAGAGTTGTCAACGAATCGATACTATGTGTCATGTCGTAGTTGCATCGATGGTGTAATCTATGAAACCCCTTTCATAATTACCACCATACTCTGGCCAGAGATTTCAACCTACATACACATGATAACACATAGGATATCCATACCCGAAGGTAAGCGGTGAATCCCCGACTACAATGCATCGACTCCTATGTGTTTCGACAGAGCACCCAACCTTGCCACCTGACGACCCCATGAGAGTCGGTAAACAAGTCAAAGTGTAATTCTAGCACATAGAGTCTCAATGTTGTCCCGGGTCATAAGGACTAATTCTGTACAACTATAAACTAGGACATTTCCACTCGATAAGTGAGAACCACTTGGAAAGTCCTTTTATGGAGGGTTGTTCAGTGCACTCTACAAGGAGCACCTATCTGCATGTTCGGACATCACAATGTCCCATACTAATGAAACATGGTACTCACATCGCAGATACTAGTCTCGAACTCTAGTGGCCTATATCCTTCTTAGTGGCGGCTGAATCGACTAGGAACCGTTTAGAATATACAGTATTACAAATATGAGTTTCATGATACTCATCGTATGAGCATCTCATATTCTTTCTACTATTTGTATATTCAAGGGCTTTATCTATGCAACTAGCATGGGTATACAGATAAAGATGTGCCATAATAATAATTTCAAATATTATTAAAATAAAGATTGCTTATACATAGAGTTTCATTGTGAACACTCGGCCAACACTTGGCTCGACGGGCACCTACTCTAACACTTGGAACGCATAGTGGTTGAATAGATTCGTATCATACTCCCCTTCTTCAAAAAGATTTGTCCTCAAATCTTCGCTACCTACACAAAAACGAAGCAAGTTAGTAATAACAAATTTTATATGACCAACATGCTTACCTTCAGGCTCAAGTTTGTAGGTGCTATAGCCCACGTGCTCCTTCAATGTTTTGAGTCTTGACTTCATGGTTGTCTTCACTGTCAATGTAACAACCTCAACATACACCCAATGACGAGTGACACCAAATGATAAGATATCATTAACTATCACAAAAATCAGATTTCTCCCCTTCTTAGACCTAGTTAACACACAAGTGAAATCCATATACGTGTACGACCATAGTCCACTAGGAATAAGATATAATTGATGCAACACATGATAATCAAACTTAAATGCCCTTTCTCCATATCCAATGCACCCTTGATTACACCACTTAAGATACTTCTTCATATGCAACCATAGTAAAAATTCATGCATCATATCTATGGCTCTAGTTACTTCATGGCTACCAATCAAATAAATGTCATGTGCCTTAATATTAAGAAACAACTCATGCAATGGATGTAGGATGAAAAATTTATTTTCTTTAAATAAGTATTCATCAAAGAAATAATCATGTTCATCCTTGCACATCTCAAAACCATCAAACAAACATAAATCATGCACACTAAATATATTATCCATGTAATCTTGACAACCATCACCAATCAAATATAAATCATGGAAATATAACATATCCAATGTACCATTCATGCAATCCTTTAACACAACACATGGATTTAAGTCTAATGCATACAAACCATTGTAGTAAACAAACCCCATCAACTTTGTAAATCGTGAGATATCAAAATTCAAAGTAGGTACATGCAATTCATCCATGGTTTCAAATTCATAACAATCAAGGAATAAGCATAAATTTACATCCGACCCCTTAACCACAAACTTTGCAACTCGCTCTACACATTCTTGAAAACAAAACGACACAAAAGTAAGGTAAGGAAACAAATCATACCTTCCAGTTGTTTCAGTGGTAACTACCCTTACCTCACGGTGATTTTTCTTGACATCATATGGGTCGTCCCAATGCATTCTCACATCATCAGCCTTTGCTCGCCTCCTCATCATCATACTACTAGAATCCTGGAAAGAAGAATTAACAATGCTCGGGATTGAACCGGCTATATTATCACAATGATAATAAACCTCTTTGTACAAAGGTACTTTAAGGGGTTTATTCAAAAATACATAAGTTTCAACCTCACTCTTTTTACTCTTTTGGGCCTTCAAATTATATTTCTTTTCGTTTTCTTTTTCTTTGGCCTCTTGTTCTTTTTCTTTTCTCTCTTGTTTCTTTTCTATGGCCATCTCACTCTTTTGTTCACTCATTCTTTCGACCATATTAATTTCTTTTTCACTCATTTCGAGAATAAATTTCAATTGATCCTTAAGAACAATTGGATTCAATTGAACCAATGAAACATTTTGTTCCTCAACAAATTTATGCAAAACAATTTCTCCTTGCATACTCTCCTCCTCCATAGTAGACAAAATAGGCATTTCTTCACCAACTAATAATTCACTTTCCACATTGTCTTGTTCAACAATACTTGTATCATGAAATAGTGGAATACTATCATTATCCACCCTAGCTTCAACTTCAGATTCAAGTTCAACTATGGCCTCAACTTGAGATTCAGATTTCACTATATACTGTTCAACAACATCCAACTCACTAGCTAGTGGAATAACATCATCTTCAACTCTATTAATCACCAACTCAAATTCATGTTTCAATACAACCTCAACTTCATGTTCAAGTTTAGAAATCAATGGAGTACCAACCTCTTCAATTATCTCAACCTCCACTTTAGGTTTAATATCAATGCTCACTTCAACTCCACATTCGACTGCATCCTTAGATTCACATTCAACTCTAGAATCCAGTACATTCATCTCCTCATTTGGACATTGGCTAATATAATGTCCAAACTCTAGACACCAAACACATTGAATATCATAAGTACTAACATTTGAAATTTTAGATGTACCTTGATACCCACGCTTAAAAACCAACTTCTCTTCACTCGACCTTCGTGCGATTGTCAATAACTCCTTCCACGAGTCACTTCCCTGCCTACCACTCGATTTTCACCTTCTATCATCACCCGTTACCAGGTGTGATGCTCCACTCTCCTTGACTCTCCTAGCCCAATCAATTTCACGTTTCGACTCCTTTATTGGCCTAGCAATCATTTTCTCTTTCAATCTCGTCCGCCAATTGGGTGTCAAAATCTCCCTATGCACATCACGTTCACCTCTTCGTCCTACTCCTCTGTTCTCCACACATCGCCTATCATCATAATGACTCATGTGCAAAGCTCTATCCCCACAAAATCTACTAACTCGTCTATTCCCATCATCTTTCCTATTATACTTCTCCTCTCCTTCACACCTCTTATACCTGTCACGTAGAGGCTTTAACTCTTTCTCCCATTTCCTATCCAACCTTCTCAAATCATAATCATTTTCTTCCTTTTCAACTCTACCCAAACCTTTAGGCTTAGATTTATTTTCACTAGTGCTAACCTCAAGCCTATCAAACCTCTCACGTAAATGCTCCATTTCGGTCCTCGTTATCCTACTAAAATCCCCAAACGTCTCTATTTGGACCTTAGACATCCCCGAATTTGAACTATCTCCTACTTCCATCTCCATTTTAATTTCAGATTTTTGTACCTGCAATAAAATGTTAGTAGAAATAAAAGATATTCCTCACCCAAATTCTCACGATCACTCCAAAGAAATAACACTCGCACTCAAATGTTTTTTTTCACTCGAATTTGATAGTTCTTTCAAAGGTGTGCTCAATCTTTATATTTTTTTTTTATCAAACTTACAAGATTCGACTTGTAAACACTTGCAACTGTCTAACTTGGATTGCACATAAACAAGAACGATAGAATAACGCAGATCTGAACTCAGAAACAAAATGATACCACATATCTGAAAAAAAAAAAAACAAAGGATAACACAAAACTGACAACAGAATGAATTTTGTTTTGTTTTTGATAGTTATAACAATAGAATTGAAAGGATACAACAGATCTGATAACAGAATGAATTTTTGTTTTTGTTTTTGATAGATATAACAATAGAATCGAAAGGATACAACAGATCTGATAACAGAATGAATTTTTGTTTTTGTTTTCTAACAGAAACGAAAGGATAACGCAGATCTGACACTGAACGAAGAAATAACACAGATCTGGAATTTAATAACAAGATAACTTACTTGAATCAATGAGCCAAAGCTCTGATACCAAATGATAGGAATCCAAGTACGATGAGAAGCAAACACGATTATCGAAATCGCACCCTCAACTCAATAACAAACAAGGATCGATTGTGTTGTCCCGATCTTTTGAAACAAGTAACGATGTGTGATATTCACCTCTAAGAAATTAATTCTTAGCAACAAACATCAATGAGGATAACAATTGAATCAAGAACGAACCTTCAAAGAACGATGCCTATGACAATCCGTGCGAGAAACAATCGACAAACGCCACAAAGATAAAAATCTTTGATAAGTTTGATTTATGTTGTGAAGAACAAATCCATGCCTTCAAAGTTGAGATAAAACTCAATAATTATCATTCATTTGAATTGTGTCTCGTTCTTGGTCATTACAAGGTTTAAATAATTGATACAACCCATAAAAAGTAGTGTAAAAGCATTAAAATAAAGTAACTAGCAAATTTGACACGGAAGCGCGCGCGGTGGCGCGAGATTACGCACGGGGGCGCGCGAGATTCTGCCTTGTTTCTTCCCTGGGCGCGCGGTAGCGCCGGATCACGTGCGGGGGCGCGCGCTATACTGCATTTCTGCAGCACCCGGCGCGCGGGGGCACCACATCTGGCGCGCGCGCGCGTACTGCGCGCGCCACTTCTAGCGCTGGCGCGCGCGCGGTTCTGCCTGGTGCGCGCGGGTGCGCCGCTTCTGCCGCTGGTGCACGGGCTGTTCTGCTCTGCGCTAGCGCACGCTGCTGCACTGCTTCTGTCGTGCGCACAGTTCTGCACATCTGCGCTAGCGCATGCTGCTGCTTCTGCACATCTGCGCTAGCGCGTGCTGTTGCACAGCTTCTCTCGGGCCATTTTGCACTCATATGCTTAGTTGTTTGGGATTCCTTCATTATATTAATTGTTGATCTCCACCACTTACGCGCTAAGGTGCAAACTTCCAATTCATCCTCAACTTGATGGTGATGCAACCCGAACCCCTCGATCCAAGCCTTCATTGTTTGAAAGAAAGGTGAAATTCAACATCTTCAATCGCTCTCTCGGGTATGGTTCTTGGAACGCATAGTGGCTGAATAGATTTGTATCATAACGACTTCTCTAAAGAACAAATCCGCAAAGTTTGAAGCATCAACGCTCTTATGACAAGCTATAAAATGTGCCATCTTAGAGAATCTATCACAACAACGAAAATAGAATCCCTCCCCATCTTAGTCCTAGGTGTTAGAGTAGGTGCACGTCGAGCCAAGTGTTGGCCGACTGTTCACGATGAAACTCTTTGTATAAACGATCTTTATTTTAATAATATTTGAATTTATTAATTTGGCGCATCTTTATCCTTATACCCATGCTAGTTGCATAGATAAAGTCCTTGAATATACAAATAGTAGAAAGAATATGAGATGCTCATATGATGAGTATTATGAAACTCATATTTGGAATACTGTATATTCTAAACTGTTCCTAGTCGATTCAGCCGCCACTAAGAAGGATAAAGGCCGCTCGAGTTAGAGACTAGTATCTGCGATGTGAGTACCATGTTTCATTGGTAGGGGACATTGTGATGTCCTAACATGCAGATAGGTGCTCCTTGTAGAGTGCACTGAACAACCCTCCATAAAAGGACTTTCCAAGTGGTTCTCACTTATCGAGTGGAAAAAGTCCTGGTTTATGGTTGTACAGAATTAGTCCTTATGACCCGGGACAACATTGAGACTCTATGTGCTAGAATTACACTTTGACTTGTTTACCGACTCTCATGGGGTCATCAGGTGGCAAGGTTGGGTGTTCTGTCGAAACACATAGGAGTCGATGCATTGTAGTCGGGGATTCACCGCTTACCTACGGGTATGGATATCCTATGTGTTTTTCATGTATGTGTGGGTTGAAATCTCTGATCAGAGTATGGTGGTAATTATGAAAGGGGTTTCATAGATTACACCATCGATGCAACCACAACATGACACATAGTATCGATTCATTGACAACTCTCAATAAACCAATAGTTGTCGAATCGGTCGGGATAAATGAGTTGAAGGGACCGTACTGTACGCTAACCATAATTGAATGGTTCTTGCAGGCACTATCATGTGATACCTAGGGAATCACGTAAGCGATGCTGCTAGGCGTTTAACGTGATTGGTTGGGTACTATCAGACTTGAGTTCTAACGTTCTTACTATCAAGGAGTTGATAAGTAAGAATGGAGCAATTGGGGTATGCTCGAATAAGGACATGTTTAGTCCGAATCACATAGAGATGTGAACCCACGGCTAGTTGTATCAATGAACCATTGAGGGCCACACAAGTACTAGCTTTGTAAATCCCGATGAGAAGTAAAATAGTTCAATGTGTTGAACGGCTTATAAATGTGTTTATAAACGTAAAGAAAAATAGAAGTATGACTTCTATGAGAGAAATATAAATTTTAATTTATGGAAGTGTTCCTAAGATTAAAATTTGGCCAAGTAAATAATGTAGTTGAAAATTGTGATTTTCATAAACATTATTGAGGACTAAATTAAATTAATTCAAGTGTTGAATTAATTAAATACTAGTGGACCTAGTAGAGTCTAAATAATTAAATTAATTCAAGTGTTGAATTAATTAAATAATATTGAGCCTTGTAGAGCTCAATTAAAATAATTATTTAACTAGTGGGACTTGAATAAATTCAAGTAGTATTTAATTAATCTCAAATGTGTTTGAGATAATTAAAATTTAGTCCATGGTTTTTAATGTGTTAAAAACCATATTATATATGCATGACATGCTAGGGTTTGCATGCTTGGTAGGTGAAGAGGTGTGGAATACTTTTTATTAAAAAAAATTCAAAAGGCATGCAACTTTTGAGAGACAACTTTTCACAATACCTAGGCTAGTCTCCCACACTCCTCTCTCTCACTTTGGCCGAAAATTGAAGGAGATTTTTACTCTCATTTTTCTCTCATCTTGTGTTCTTCATTTTCTTGGAGAATACTCACTTCTTTTTGATAAATCTTCAAATATTTCTAGTGCAATATTTGAAGGGATTTACATAGCTAAGTGGTGGGCCTAATTCTTGAAGAGGAAGAAGGTGTGCTTGTAGATTTTCATCCATACAAGAGCTATAGTGTTTACACTTTAGTTGGTGCCATTCATCAACTCTAAGGGGTTGATAGGTAAATCTTTCTTAAACATCCTATGCATGTTTTTGTGATTTTGTAAATATTACACAAAATATATATGGTGGCCGAATTTTTGTGCTAAAATTAAAAATTTTTGACTTTCGTTGCGCTTCCGGCCACCGTAACCGGTCCGCTTTCAAGTGGTATCCGAGCTAAGGTTACGGTT
Source organism: Primulina eburnea (assembly GCF_022965805.1). NCBI lineage: Eukaryota > Viridiplantae > Streptophyta > Magnoliopsida > Lamiales > Gesneriaceae > Primulina > Primulina eburnea. Next base: position 29,599 of record NW_027331287.1, read on the forward strand.
TTTGTGTAATATTTGCATAATATTATGTTGAGATCGATTTCTAACCGTTTGAGAATTTTTGTGCATACTATACTCAAGGACCGAAAATTTTTGAAGAAAAAAAAAAAAAAAAAAACATTTTTTTCGGGCAGCCCCTGGGGCTGCCCGAAGAGGGGCAGCCCAAAGGGCTGCCCGAAATGCTATTTTTAAAATAAAAAAAAAAAATTTTTTTGTGTTGCCGGAATCCGGCGACGGAGCTCCGGCGACGGCAATGATGACTAGTGTTTCCAAAAGTGTTTTGGATAATCTTAGTGTCATGGGCCTTGAGTTGTTGGGCCATTAGATGGTCAACATAATTTGTGAATTTAAATGGGCCAAAATATTTTTGGTGAAAAATGAGTTTTGGGCCCTTAAGTTTAAATTTACAATTGTTGCACATATTTTCTCATAAAATAAATAATTGAAGTGTGACTTTAATTATTTATAGTAAATTGTGATTTACAAGAAATTCGATTATAAATAAATTAATTTGAAAGTAGACAAAGGTGTTTGTATACTTTGTTAATTTAATTTATAATTGTGGCGGTTAGTGATTGGATCAAGATATATAATATTGGATCAATTTATTATAGTGATAATTAATTGATGGTGTATGATATGTGATATTGTGCATGAAGGATGATCAAAAGCCCAAGCCCAATTTGCTAGGTGTATGCTAGGATATTTGTGTTGTATGATTGTAATAATTATCAATTTAAAGTGGGCTTGGTTTATGGCCCGTTACCACCCCATGAGATGTATCCCTATGTGCCATGGAAATTTAATTGTAAATATTAGAATAGTGGAAGATCAAGATTGGAAGATGGTGGTCTTGGTGATTATGAAGATCGAAGACATGTAATATTGGATGCTAATGTAATAATGTAGTTGCATTTGCATCCCGTGCATTTACCCTAGGATTGGACCTAGGCCCGTGTTTGGCTCACACGGGCCATTAGTATTGGGGCAATTGATCATCGTTGTACTGTTTTCTATTTATAATATATGCATGATATGTTATAAATAATGAGTATGTGCGTTATTATTATTATAATAACAAAATTGCATGAATCCGGCAAACATACGATCAAACATGGCGAGCTTTTAAAATAAAATTAATGATGAGACCTTTCAAAATTAAAAACCCTCATTTTGAATAAGATTCAAAATTAATATCAAGTCCGAAAAGGGGAATTATAAATTTGTTTATAATTTCCTTGTCTTCCATCGACAATGGGTGCATGATGAACGCTACCCGTACTCGGGGCTCGGCTCAGATAATTGAGGGGGCTCTGGGTCCAGGAAAGCTGTGACATCCATTGACATAGTGATGTGAACTACGTGGAACTCCCATGACTTCGGCTCAGATAATTGAGGGAACTCATGGCGACCGTCCATTAAGGTTCAACATCGATGGGTAAGGCTTGACACGTAAAGTTGAACGACGTCTATAATGGGTCCTAATCAAACGTGAGACAAAAGTTTACGTTAAGGGTTGCATTGTGATGCAATTGGGAAACTACCTTTTAGGAATTGTGATTGGCTGTATAATCGGGATCATAATTCGCTAATTGGACCTTACGTACCTACTGAGGAAAGGAGTTTCCCGTTTTCACTAGAGGGTAGTGAAAATGTCAAAACAGTGGGAGCGATTATTTATAAAGTAAAAGTCCAAACTTTATATCTTATTAAATATTTTGAAATAGTCATTAACATTTATCTGTTTTTACTTTTCAGTACAAATCTGTGACAATGTCATCAATTCGCAACCCGTTTTCGGTTATTCTCGAAAAACACGTTCTAACCGGACCTAACTATATCACTTGGCTAAGAAATTTAAAGATCGTCCTAAACTCGGAGAGAATCGCATACACACTGACTGAGTCGCCCCCTGATGAGGCTCCGACTGACTGCAGTCCCGAGGAACTGCAGACCTACAAGGATTGGTGCGACCATGACTTGAAGGCCAAGTGTTACATGCAGGCTTCGATGAACGATGAGCTGCAAAGGCGATTCGAGGATGCAAAGAATGCTGCTGACATTCATTTGCACCTCAAGGAGCTCTTCGGTGAGCAGACTCGACCTTTGAGGCATGCCGTAGTAAAGGAGCTCATCACTTTACGCATGCGAGATGGGACTTCGGTCCATGAGCATGGCCTAAAGTTGATTGGGCTCGTGGACAAGCTCGTGGGCATGGATTTGATCTTGATATCAGAGTTGACCACGGATGTGCTACTGTTGTCACTGCCTAGCTCTTTCGATCCTTTTGTCGTGAACTTCAATATGAACAAGCTCGAGCCCAGCCTTGAAGAGTTGGTGAACATGCTTGTGACCTTTGAGTCCACCATCAAGAAGGAGAAGTCGGTTCTTTATGTGGGCTCTTCATCTGGCACGAAGACCGGTCCACATGGGAAGGGAAAGAAGCGTTCTTTCCAGCGCCCCAAGAAGAGCGAGCCCTTGAAGAGGCAGACTCCGAGTCCCGTAGTGGCAGCCGCGCCAGCCAAGGCTGAGAAGGCTGTTGACATCTGTCACCACTGCAAGAAGCCTGGACATTGGAGGCGTAACTGCAGGGAATATCTTGCGCAGAAGGGTTCTGGCAAAGGTATGTTCTACATTGAAGTGAATATCTCCATTAACTCTACTTCTTGGGTATTGGATACCGGATGTGGCTCACATCTCTGTAATGATTTGCAGGTGATGGGAAGAAGTAGGAAGCTCAGGGAAGGTGAGACCTTCTTGAGGTTGGGCAATGGAGCAAGGGTTGCTGCCAAGGCTGTGGGAGATGTTTATTTATGTTTGAAAAATGATTTTAATTTGGTTTTAAGAGATGTTTTATTTGTACCAGACTTGATCAAAAACATTATTTCCATTCCTATGCTTGATATCGATGGATTTTCTTGTTTATTTGGCAAAGGTGTTTGCAATATTTACAAGAATGAATGTTTAGTTGGTACCGGTGAACTTGAAAACAATCTCTACACATTAAAATTAAAAGATATTCCACTTAACAATGTCCAAACGATAACAACAACAAATAAGCGCAAACAAGATACTCTTAATGCGGCACAATTATGGCATGCTCGATTAGGTCATATTTCCTCAAGAAGGATTAACAAGCTAGTGGGAGTTGGCATGTTTGATATGTCTGATATTAATGCTCTCACGACTTGTGAATCCTGTCTGCAAGGAAAGATGACCAAAATTCCCTTTAAGGGCCATGCGGAGCGAGCCAAAGGGTTATTGGATTTGATCCATACCGATGTGTGCGGTCCGCTTAGCATCACCACTAAGCATGGACATGCCTACTTCATCACCTTTACCGATGACCATTCGAGGTATGGGTATGTGTATTTGATGAAATACAAGTCTGAAGCCTTTGAACGGTTCAAAGAATTCAGAAGTGAAGTAGAGAACAATTGGGACGAAGCATCAAGACACTTCGATCGGATCGAGGTGGCGAGTACTTGAGTGCCGAGTTCCAAGAGTATCTAAGGGAGAATGGGATTCTCTCGCAGTGGACTCCGCCCGCTACACCACAGTTGAATGGTGTTTCGGAGCGTCGTAACCGGACTTTGATGGACATGGTTCGGTCTATGATGGGGTTCACGGAGTTGCCGCCATCCTTTTGGGGATATGCGCTTGAAACAGCGGCACTGTTGTTGAACAATGTCCATACAAAGGCAGTTGACAAGACTCCATATGAGATATGGATGGGTAAGCCTCCCAAGTATTCTTATCTTAGAATATGGGGGTGTCCTGCTTATGTGAAGCAGGTAGTGGGAGATAAATTGGATAGTCGATCCATTTTATGCTACTTTGTGGGATATCCAAGGAATTTAGCTGGATATTATTTCTATCATCCTCAAGAAACAAAGGTGTTTGTTTCTAGGAACGCAACCTTTTTGGAAAGGGAATTTCTATTGGATAGAAAAGGCGAGATGATAGAACTCGAAGAGGTTCGAGAAACACCCACAGTTGTAGAACCCACACCCGAGAAGCCAAGTGAGGAGATACAAGCTCCTAGAAGAACCGAGAGAGTCTCGAGACCACCTGTGAGGTATGGTCTGCTTCTTGAAGAGGGCCATGATGAGCCTAATCTTGGATGTGATCCAAGGACCTTCAAAGAAGCGTTATCGGATGCCGATTCATCCAAATGGCTTGAAGCAATGGAATCTGAGATGAATTCCATGCATTCGAACCAAGTGTGGAATCTCGTGGATCCACCTGAGGGAATTGTTCCCATAGGGTGTAAATGGATTTACAAGAGGAAACTTGGGGCGGATGGGAAGGTATTGACCTTCAAGGCGCGACTGGTTGCAAAAGGGTATACTCAAAGGCAAGGTGTTGACTATGAGGAAACCTTTTCTCCAGTTGCGATGTTCAAGTCCATTAGGATTTTGCTAGCCATAGCTGCATGGTATGACTGTGAGATATGACAGATGGATGTCAAGACTGCCTTCCTTAATGGGGATATTAAGGAAGAGATTTACATGTCTCAACCTGAAGGGTTTACATCTATCGGAAGTGAGCATATGGTATGCAAACTTCAAAGATCTATTTATGGTCTTAAGCAGGCATCTAGGAGCTGGAACCTCAGATTCGATAGTACAATCAAAGAGTTTGGTTTTACTAAGAATCCTGAGGAACCCTGTGTGTATAAGAAGGTCAGTGGGAGTGCTGTGACATTCCTTGTTCTTTATGTTGATGACATTCTACTCATTGGGAATGATGTAGGAATGTTGCAATCAACAAAGATATGGTTAGCAAGTAAGTTCTCAATGCAGGACTTGGGTGAAGCATCTTTTGTATTGGGAATACAGATTTATAGAGATAGATCAAAAAGATTGCTTGGTCTCACCCAGTCCATATACATTGATACCATCGTGAAGCGGTTCTCGATGGACGAGTCCAAGAAAGGACATCTACCAATGTGTCATGGCGTGTCCCTATCCAAGTCTATGTCTCCCAAGACTGATGCAGAGATAGCGGCGATGACACGAATTCCGTATGCTTCGGCTATTGGTAGCATCATGTATGGGATGATATCTACACGTCCTGACGTGGCTTTTGCACTAAGTGTAGTGAGTAGATATCAATCCAACCCTGGTCTTCCACACTGGAAAGCTGTGAAAGACATCCTCAAGTATTTGAGAAGGACCAATAAGTTGTTCTTGGTCTATGGGGGAGGAGAACTAAAATTGGAAGGCTATACCGACTCTAGCTTCCAAAGCGATGTTGATGACTCGAAGTCAACCTCCGGATTCATATTCATGCTCAATGGTGGTGCTGTCTCTTGGAAGAGTTCCAAGCAAGACAGTACTGCGGATTCCACCACTGAGGCAGAATACATTGCTGCATCGGCTGCAGCAAAGGAGGCCGTTTGGATTAGGAATTTCGTCCAAGAGTTGGGCGTCATTCCAAATGGAGTTGCTCCTATCCCGGTGATGTGTGACAACATGGGAGCCATAGCTCAGGCGAAAGAGCCAAGGTCTCATCAGAAGTCCAAACACGTATTGAGAAAGTACCACATCCTCAGAGTGATCGTGGAAAGAGGAGATGTCACGATTGACAAAGTCGGCTCCGCAGATAATGTTGCTGATCCACTAACTAAGCCTTTACCAGGACCATCGTTCGAGAAGCATCGCGAATCAATGGGTCTGAAGTATATGGGTAGTTGGCTCTAGTGCAAGTGGGAGATTGTTAGAGTAGATGCACGTCGAGCCAAGTGTTGGCCGACTGTTCACGATGAAACTCTTTGTATAAACGATCTTTATTTTAATAATATTTGAATTTATTAATTTGGCGCATCTTTATCCTTATACCCATGCTAGTTGCACAGATAAAGTCCTTGAATATACAAATAGTAGAAAGAATATGAGATGCTCATATGATGAGTATCATGAAACTCATATTTGGAATACTGTATATTCTAAACCGTTCCTAGTCGATTCAGCAGCCACTAAGAAGGATAAAGGCCGCTCGAGTTAGAGACTAGTATCTGCGATGTGAGTACCATGTTTCATTGGTAGGGGACATTGTGATGTCCGAACATGCAGATAGGTGCTCCTTGTAGAGTGCACTGAACAACCCTCCATAAAAGGACTTTCCAAGTGGTTCTCACTTATCGAGTGGAAAAAGTCCTGGTTTATGGTTGTACAGAATTAGTCCTTATGACCCGGGACAACATTGAGACTCTATGTGCTAGAATTACACTTTGACTTGTTTACCGACTCTCATGGGGTCATCAGGTGGCAAGGTTGGGTGTTCTGTCGAAACACATAGGAGTCGATGCATTGTAGTCGGGGATTCACCGCTTACCTACGGGTATGGATATCCTATGTGTTTTTCATGTATGTGTGGGTTGAAATCTCTGATCAGAGTATGGTGGTAATTATGAAAGGGGCTTCATAGATTACACCATCGATGCAACCACAACATGACACATAGTATCGATTCATTGACAACTCTCGATAAACCAATAGTTGTCGAATCGGTCGGGATAAATGAGTTGAAGGGACCGTACTGTACGCTAACCATAATTGAATGGTTCTTGCAGGCACTATCATGTGATACCTAGGGAATCACGTAAGCGATGCTGCTAGGCGTTTAACGTGATTGGTTGGGTACTATCAGACTTGAGTTCTGACGTTCTTACTATCAAGGAGTTGATAAGTAAGAATGGAGCAATTGGGGTATGCTCGAATAAGGACATGTTTAGTCCGAATCACATAGAGATGTGAACCCACGGCTAGTTGTATCAATGAACCATTGAGGGCCACACAAGTACTAGCTTTGTAAATCCCGATGAGAAGTAAAATAGTTCAATGTGTTGAACGGCTTATAAATGTGTTTATAAACGTAAAGAAAAATAGAAGTATGACTTCTATGAGAGAAATATAAATTTTAATTTATGGAAGTGTTCCTAAGATTAAAATTTGGCCAAGTAAATAATGTAGTTGAAAATTGTGATTTTCATAAACATTATTGAGGACTAAATTAAATTAATTCAAGTGTTGAATTAATTAAACACTAGTGGACCTAGTAGAGTCTAAATAATTAAATTAATTCAAGTGTTGAATTAATTAAATAATATTGAGCCTTGTAGAGCTCAATTAAAATAATTATTAAACTAGTGGGACTTGAATAAATTCAAGTAGTATTTAATTAATCTCAAATGTGTTTGAGATAATTAAAATTTAGTCCATGGTTTTTAATGTGTTAAAAACCATATTATATATGCATGACATGCTAGGGTTTGCATGCTTGGGAGGTGAAGAGGTGTGGAATACTTTTTATTAAAAAAAATTCAAAAGGCATGCAACTTTTGAGAGACAACTTTTCACAATACCTAGGCTAGTCTCCCACACTCCTCTCTCTCACTTTGGCCGAAAATTGAAGGAGATTTTTACTCTCATTTTTCTCTCATCTTGTGTTCTTCATTTTCTTGGAGAATACTCACTTCTTTTTGATAAATCTTCAAATATTTCTAGTGCAATATTTGAAGGGATTTACATAGCTAAGTGGTGGGCCTAATTCTTGAAGGGGAAGAAGGTGTGCTTGTAGATTTTCATCCATACAAGAGCTAAAGTGTTTACACTTTAGTTGGTGCCATTCATCAACTCTAAGGGGTTGATAGGTAAATCTTTCTTAAACATCCTATGCATGTTTTTGTGATTTTGTAAATATTACACAAAATATATATGGTGGCCGAATTTTTGTGCTAAAATTAAAAATTTTTGACTTTCGTTGCGCTTCCGGCCACCGTAACCGGTCCGCTTTCACTAGGCAACCCCAAAATAAAGTCCATAGAAATGTCAATCCAAGTTCTTTTTAAGAATAGCACGCAAAAATGATCCCAAAGTTCTATTGACAACTTCAGTTTGTCCATCCGTTTGAGGATGATCAGTAGTAGAAAACAACAATTTTGTGCAAAGTTTAGCTCATAAAGTCTTCCAAAAGTAACTCAAGAATATAACATCGCGACCAGAAACAATAGTCCTAGGCATGCCATGCAACCTAACGACTTCTCTAAAGAACAAATCCGCCATGTTTGAAGCATCATCGGTTTTATGACAAGCTATAAAATGTGTCATCTTAGATAATCTATCCACAACAACGAAAATAGAATCCCTCCCTTTCTTAGTCCTAGGCAACCCCAAAATAAAGTCCATAGAAATATCAATCCAAGTTCTTTTTAAGAATAGCACGCAAAAGTGTTCTCAAAGTTCAATTGACAACTTCAGTTTGTCCATCCGTTTGAGGATGACAAGTAGTAGAATACAACAATTTTTTGCCAAGTTTAGCCCATTAAGTCTTCCAAAAGTAACTCAAGAATTTAACATCGCGATCAGAAGCAATAGTCCTAGTCATGCAATGCAACCTAACGACTTCTCTAAAGAACAAATCCGCAATGTTGGAAGCATCAACGCTTTTATGACAAGCTATAACATGAGCCATCTTAGAGAATCTATCACAACAACGAAAATAGAATCCCTCCCCATCTTAGTCCTAGGCAACCCCAAAATAAAGTCCATAGAAATGTCAATCCAAGTTCTTTTTAAGAATAGCACGCAAAAGTGTTCCCAAAGTTCTATTGACAACTTCAGTTTGTCCATCCGTTTGAGGATGATTAGTAGTAGAAAACAACAATTTTGTGCCAAGTTTAGCCCATAAAGTCTTCCAAAAGTAACTCAAGAATATAACATCGCGACCAGAAACAATAGTCATATGCATGCCATGCAACCTAACGACTTCTCTAAAGAACATATCCGCAATGTTTGAAGCATCATCCGTTTTATGACAAGCTATAAAATGTGCCATCTTAGAGAATCTATCCACAACAACAAAAATAGAATCTCTCCACTTCTTAATCCTAGGCAACCTCAAAATAAAGTCCATAGAAATGTCAATCCAAGTTCTTTTTAAGATTAGCACGCAAAAGTGTTCCCAAAGTTCTACTGACAACTTCAGTTTGTCCATCTGTTTGTGGATGACAAATAGTAGAAAACATCAATTTTGTGCCAAGTTTAGCCCATAAAGTATTCCAAAAGTAACTCAAGAATTTAACATCGCGAGAAGAAGCAATAGTCTTAGTCATGCCATGCAACCTAACGACTTCTCTAAAGAACAAATCCGCAATGTTTGAAGCATCAACGGTTTTATGACGAGCTATAAAATGTGCCATCTTAGAGAATCTATCCACAACAACGAAAATAGAATCCATCTCCTTCTTAGTCCTAGGCAACCCCAAAATAAAGTCCATAGAAATGTCAATCCAAGTTCTTTTTAAGAATAGCAAGCAAATGTGTTCATAAAGTTCTATTGACAACTTCAGTTTATCCATCCGTTTGAGGATGACAAGTAGTAGAAAACAACAATTTTGTGCCAAGTTTAGCCCATAAAGTACTCCAAAAGTAACTCAAGAATATAACATCGCGACCAGAAACAATAGTCCTAGGCATGCCATGCAACCTAACGACTTCTCTAAAGAACAAATCCGCAATGTTTGAAGCATCATCTGTTTTATGACAAGCTATTAAATGTGCAATCTTAGAGAATCTATCCACAACAAGAAAAACAGAATCCCTCCCCTTCATAGTCCTAGGCAACCCCAAAATAAAGTCCATAGAAATGTCAATCCAAGTTCTTTTTAAGAATAGCACGCAAAAGTGTTCCCAAAGTTCAATCGACAACTTCAATTTGTCCATCCGTTTGAGGATGACAAGTAGTAGAAAACAACAATTTTAGTTTAGCCCATAAAGTCTTCCAAAAGTAACTCAAGAATTCTATAAAGAACAAATGCGCAATGTTTGATGCATAATCGGTTATATGGCAAGCTATAAAATGTGCCATATTAGAGAATCTATCCACAACAACGAAAATAGAATCCCTCCCCTTCTTAGTCCTAGGCAACCCCAAAATAAAGTCCATAGAAATGTCAATCCAAGTTCTTTTTAAGAATAGCACGCAGAAGTGTTCCCAAAGTTCTATTGACAACTTCAGTTTGTCCATCCGTTTGAGGATGAAAAGTAGTAGAATACAACAATTTTTTGCCAAGTTTAGCCCATAAAGTCTTCCAAAAGTAACTCAAGAATTTAACATCGCGATCAGAAGCAATAGTCCTAGTCATGCAATGCAACCTAACGACTTCTCTAAAGAACAAATCCGCAATGTTTGAAGCATCATTGCTTTTATGACAAGCTATACAATGTGCCAGCTTAGAGAATCTAGCACAACAACGAAAATAGAATCCCTCCCCATCTTAGTCATAGGCAATGTAGTGACCCGTTCCAGAATCACCTACTAATCAAAAACTAAGCATGCAATTAACCTAATTAATTATAATCAGAGATAACAGCGGAAATATGGCCAACAACAATAGTTATACAACCCAATCGAAATCGAAGTATAGACTAACTCAAAATGAAATATCCAGTACAACCATATCGAATCAAATGGAAAACACTGAAAACTAAACCAACCAGCTACTCAACGTCCTCCTCCTGCTCCTCCTGAGCCATCCAACCTGAGGCCTGCCCCGTGGGAATGGGGTGTCCAAGAATAAACAAAACCGAGGACGTGAGCGATAAGAACGCCCAGTACTAAAGTATGAGTATACAAACCTATATGAAATGCACATGCTATGATATGATACCAGGGTAGTCAAGAAACAGGAATCACAAAGGATCTCAAAATGCTCAGTCTAGAGGCGCCAAGTGGATAGTGCCGCGCGGTCCAACCTCTGGGTCACTGCATCCACTACAAGACAGACGTGGACCTAAAATGTCCCGGACCACCGAAGCCCTCCCGACCCGTCGGCCACTGTGTACTCTCGGTGTCCATGCGTCCACAAGACAGGGCTGAGCGGCCCCAAGATATAGCTTATCTCGAAAGAGATACAGCTCAACAGTAAAGGCTATCTCGAAGGAGATACGGCTCAACATGATATGCAATATGCATCATAACTCGTGACATAATAGCATGCATCATATGACATATAACAATGCAGCAAATACTCATGCAACACATATATGAATGTATACTCAACCAGAATATCTCGGATAGTACTTTCGTACCTCTATCACAGCAAGCCTAGCCTTACGCAACACCGCTAATCAGGTCTAGCACAAGCCTACGCATCAAAAGCATACTCAATCAATACTACCATGCTCGACTAGCAAAACCAGTACTCCCTAGTACTACCAAAGGTTTAGGGTTTACCTTCGTCCGTCGACAGCCCTTTGATGTCGATTGCCTCGAAACTCAGGCGCCGCTACGCTACTACTCCTGGCAGCTCTTGGCTATCGCTCGACCAACAACTAACCCTAGAAACCTTCCAAATCCTCTCAACTATGAGGCAAAATCATGAATTGGCAAGTCACAAATGAGAAATCCGAGCACTATTTATAGGCCATGTTCGGATCCTCCGAACAACACTTCGGAACGTCCGAACGCTACGTGTCCATTGGCTCTTGACAGCTCATGATCGGATCCTCCGATCATACACTTCGGACCGTCCGAACATGCATGGAAAAATGACGTGTCGATCAACACTTGACACCTATGATCGGATTCACCGAACTACACTTCGGATCGTCCGAACTCTTCGGTGCTTCCGAACCCTCTTCGGTCCGTCCGATCATGACCATAGCCAAAATTACACCTTAAACCTTCTTAATCACCATTACTCCGTTAATTACCCAATTTGGAATTCGGGCTACTACATTCTCCCCCCCTTAAAAGATTTCGTCCTCGAAATCAGGCTTAGAGAATGAACAAAACGAAATAACAACATCATTAATACATCTCAATTGTTGTTGAATACAACTGATACTATGATTACAACTGAAAACACAAACTTATACAAAGCACAACTCAAAAGAGCTCTGGATGCTCCGAACGCATACGACTCTCTAACTCCCAAGTGGCTTCTTCAGTGCCTCGACGCTGCCACTGCACTAAGACAAGAGGAATGATCTTATTCCGCAACACCTTATCTTTGCGATCTAGAATCTGAACTGGTCGCTCCACGTAAGACAAATCCGTATCAAGTTGAACTTCAGATGGATGTAAGATGTGCGACTCATCTGCTACATAACGTCTCAACAAGGATACGTGGAACACATCATGAATACTTGATAGGTACGGCGGCAACGCAAGTCTGTAAGCTAAATCTCCCACACATTCCAGTATCTCGAATGGACCAATAAATCTCGGAGACAGCTTACCCTTGAGACCAAATCTCAAAATCCTGCGAAAAGGCGAAACTCGGAGAAACACCTTCTCACCTGGCTGAAAATGAAGAGGTCGACGCTTTGTGTTCGCATAACTAGCCTGTCGATCCTGAGCAGTCTTAATCCGCTTCTTGATTACTGCAACCTTATCTATAGCCTGCTGGACTAACTCCGGTCCCTCTACCTGTCGTTCCCCGACTTCATCCCAGAATAATGGAGTACGACAACGTCGCCCGTACAACGCCTCAAATGGTGCCATACCAATACTACGATGATAGCTGTTGTTGTACGCGAACTCAATCAAAGGCAAATGATCCTGCCAAGTGGGTCCGAAATCCATAACACAGGCTCGCAACATATCCTCAAGCGTACGGATAGTCCTCTCTGATTGACCGTCAGTCTCCGGATGATAAGCAGTACTCAGACTCAGTGTAGTACCCAACGCTGACTGGAAACTACCCCAAAACCGTGAGGTAAAACGAGGATCTCTGTCACTAACAATACTGACAGGCACTCCATGCAAACGTACAATCTCCTGAATGTACAATCGAGCCATACGATCGAAAGTGAAATCACGATTATACGGCAGAAAATGAGCAGACTTGGTGAGTCGATCCACCACTACCCAGATAGCATCGCTGTTCCTCGAAGATAATGGCAAGTGAGTAATGAAATCCATCGTAATATGCTCCCACTTCCATTCTGGAATAGGTAAGTTCAACAACAATCCTCCCGGTCGACGGTGCTCTGCCTTAACCTGCTGGCAAACTAGACACTTGGAGACAAACTGATACACGCTGCGCTTCATCCCTTTCCACCAAAACCGCATCCTCAAGTCTCTATACATCTTGTTGCTTCCTGGATGAACACTTAACTTGCTTCGATGCGCCTGAGACAATATCTCGTCCCTCAAAGTGTCATCCTCTGGTACTACAACCCGATTAGATAAGCACAGAAGACCATTGGACTGATAATGGAAATTGCTATCACCACCAACTAACCGAGCTAATCTCTGAGTCTTGAGATCAGACATCTGAGCTTCTCGAATCCGAGTGAACAAATTGGGCTCAGATAAAATGGTAGCAACACGAATGCTCTCCATACCTTTCCGATGCTTGAAGTTAAACCCCAACGAGCAACTATCCTGGATGGCACTAGTCATAGCACAAATCTGAAGTGCAGAGGCTCTCACCTTGCGACTAAGCGCATCAGCTGTGAGATTTGCAGAACCTGGATGGTACTTGATCTCGCAATCATAATCCTTCAGCAAATCCATCCAACGACGTTGCCTCATGTTCAACTCAGCCTGAGTGAACAGATATTTCAGACTCTTATGATCAGTAAAGATTTCAAACTGAACACCGTACAAATAATGACGCCAAATCTTCAGCGCAAACACAATAGCTGCCAATTCCAGATCATGAGTGGGATACTTCTCCTCGTGAGATTTCAGCTGTCTGGAAGCATAAGCAATCACATGACCGTTTTGCGTCAACACACACCCTAAGCCTTGAGTGGAGGCATCGGTGTAAACACTGAAACCATCAGATCCTGACGGTAACGCCAAAACAGGTGCGGAAGTCAGAAGTCGACGAAGCTCTCTGAAACTATCTTCGCACTCGGATGACCACTCAAATGGAACATCCCTCCGAGTAAGTTGCGTCAATGGTCTGGCTATCTGAGAGAAATTCACGATGAAGCGACGATAATACCCTGCCAGACCTAGAAAACTACGGATCTCAGCCACCGTCGTCGGACGTGACCAATTCAGCACTGCTTCAATCTTGCTGGGATCCACAGAAACTCCTTCCTTGGAAATCACATGACCAAGGAATACCACACGATCAATCCAGAACTCGCACTTACTCAGCTTAGCATACAATTGCTTCTCGCGAAGAATCTGCAACACAATCCTCAAGTGTTGGGCATGCTCTTCCACACTGTGGGAATAGATCAAGATATCGTCAATGAAAACCACCACAAACTGATCCAGAAAATCTCGGAAGACTCGGTTCATCAGATCCATGAACACCGCTGGCGCATTCGTCAATCCGAATGGCATAACTAGAAACTCGTAATGCCCATAACGAGTACGAAATGCAGTCTTGGAAATATCATCATCTCTGACTCTCATCTGATGATAACCCGATCGCAAGTCGATCTTGGAGTAAACAGAAGTACCCTGAAGCTGATCGAACAAGTCATCAATACGGGGTAAAGGGTACTTGTTTTTGATCGTCACCCGATTCAGCTGGCGATACTCAATGCACAACCGCATCGATCCATCCTTCTTCTTGACAAACAAGACTGGAGCTCCCCAAGGCGAAACACTCGGGCGAATATAACCCTTATCAAGAAGATCCTGCAATTGCTGCTTCAGCTCTCTCATCTCTGACGGAGCAAGACGATAGGGGGCACGAGAAATCGGTGCAGTCCCTGGCATTAAATCTATGCCAAATTCCACCTCTCTAACCGGAGGAAAACCAGGAATCTCATCTGGGAAAACATCAGGAAATTCACAAACTACTGTAATATCCTCTAGACCAACACTACCTGTGGATGAATCAATCGCATAGATGAGGTAACCTTCCCCGCCCGACTCTAAAGCACGACAGGCTTTCAGAGCAGATACCACTGGCATCGGAGGTCGCGCTCCCTCACCATAGAAAAACCAACTAGAGCTTTCAGTCGTACGAAACTGAACAAGCTTCTGGTAACAATCCACAGTAGCTCGGTAGGTAGTCAATAAGTCTATACCCAAGATACAATCAAAATCTTCCATCTCTAGGATCATAAGATTCGCAGTCAACTCGTTACCCTCAAAATCTAAGGGACAACCCATCACTAGACGCTTCGCTAACACCGAATGACCCATCGGGGTAGAAACAGAAAGAATGACGTCTAGAGAAACATAGGGTAACCTATGACGCTTAACAAATCGTGCAGAAATGAAGGAATGAGAGGCTCCTGTATCAATAAGAACAAAAGCAGGAATACCGCATAAATGAAAAGTACCTGCTATGACTCTCTCCGTCTCATCTGCAGCCTGATCCTGGTTCAGCGCAAAAACCTGACCCTGGGCACGAGGTCGAAGATTCGAACTACCCACTGCCTGACCCTGCCTCCTCTGCTGAACAGTCGTCTGAGATCCAGAACTGGATCCTGCTCCACCTCGTAACTGAGGACAATTCTTCTTAATATGCCCCATCTCTCCGCACTGATAACAAGCTCCTGCGGCTACTCGGCATTGCTCCGATGGATGGTTCTTCCCACAATGCGCACAAGACTCCTTCTTCTTACCAAAGCGGAAAACACCACTAGATCGAGATCCAGATCCAGAAGAAGATGAACCAGATTTCTTGAATGACTGAGATCGAGGCCTCAAAGTACTCGGAGGTCTAGAAGAAGAAAGAATAGCCCTACCACGCTGGAGACTGATCTTTGCCTGGCGACACCGGTTCACTAACCCATCATAAGAAGTAGGATTATCACAGACAGTGACTCGATCAAAGATCTCCTGATTAAGGCCCTGGAGGAAATGATCATACTTGGCCTCAGAACTGCCACTGATATGAGGAGCGAAGGGTAACAACTCAAAGAATTTCTGCTGATACTCATCAACAGACATACTCCCCTGCTTAAGGTTCAGGAGCTCAATCGTCTTGGCCTGGCGAAGGGCTGGAGGAAAGTACAGCTGCATGAAAGCTGCACGGAAATCGACCCAAGTCACCCTACCCTGGGACTGGACTATCGGCGCAGAAGTCGATCGCCACCACTTGCGCGCACGGCCCTCGAGAAGAAAGCTAAGGGTCTCTATCTTCTGCTCCTCGGTGCACTGAAATGCACGGAAACAACTCTCCATGCGCTCTAACCAGTCCTCAGCATCATCGGGAGTCTCACCACCAACTAAAGGCTTAGGCCCCATCTGAATAAAACGATGCAAATCAAAACGCCTAGGACCGTCCCGACGATGACGATGTTCACGGTAACGCCTACGATCGTCCTGATCACCCCATCGACCTACACTCCCCTGACTACTCCCGTCATCAAAATGGTCAGCCATCGCTACAAGATAGAATAGGGAAAATGGTAAAATGGTCAACGGAAATCCCAAAACAGAATCTATATCCCAAAATCATACGCATGCTCTGATACCATAAATGTAGTGACCCGTTCCAGAATCACCTACTAATCAAAAACTAAGCATGCAATTAACCTAATTAATTATAATCAGAGATAACAGCGGAAATATGGCCAACAACAATAGTTATACAACCCAATCGAAATCGAAGTCTAGACTAACTCAAAATGAAATATCCAGTACAACCATATCGAATCAAATGGAAAACACTGAAAACTAAACCAACCAGCTACTCAACGTCCTCCTCCTGCTCCTCCTGAGCCATCCAACCTGAGGCCTGCCCCGTGGGAATGGGGTGTCCAAGAATAAACAAAACCGAGGACGTGAGCGATAAGAACGCCCAGTACTAAAGTATGAGTATACAAACCTATATGAAATGCACATGCTATGATATGATACCAGGGTAGTCAAGAAACAGGAATCACAAAGGATCTCAAAATGCTCAGTCTAGAGGCGCCAAGTGGATAGTGCCGCGCGGTCCAACCTCTGGGTCACTGCATCCACTACAAGACAGACGTGGACCTAAAATGTCCCGGACCACCGAAGCCCTCCCGACCCGTCGGCCACTGTGTACTCTCGGTGTCCATGCGTCCACAAGACAGGGCTGAGCGGCCCCAAGATATAGCTTATCTCGAAAGAGATACAGCTCAACAGTAAAGGCTATCTCGAAGGAGATACGGCTCAACATGATATGCAATATGCATCATAACTCGTGACATAATAGCATGCATCATATGACATATAACAATGCAGCAAATACTCATGCAACACATATATGAATGTATACTCAACCAGGATATCTCGGATAGTACTTTCGTACCTCTATCACAGCAAGCCTAGCCTTACGCAACACCGCTAATCAGGTCTAGCACAAGCCTACGCATCAAAAGCATACTCAATCAATACTACCATGCTCGACTAGCAAAACCAGTACTCCCTAGTACTACCAAAGGTTTAGGGTTTACCTTCGTCCGTCGACAGCCCTTTGATGTCGATTGCCTTGAAACTCAGGCGCCGCTACGCTACTACTCCTGGCAGCTCTTGGCTATCGCTCGACCAACAACTAACCCTAGAAACCTTCCAAATCCTCTCAACTATGAGGCAAAATCATGAATTGGCAAGTCACAAATGAGAAATCCGAGCACTATTTATAGGCCATGTTCGGATCCTCCGAACAACACTTCGGAACGTCCGAACGCTACGTGTCCATTGGCTCTTGACAGCTCATGATCGGATCCTCCGATCATACACTTCGGACCGTCCGAACATGCATGGAAAAATGACGTGTCGATCAACACTTGACACCTATGATCGGATTCACCGAACTACACTTCGGATCGTCCGAACTCTTCGGTGCTTCCGAACCCTCTTCGGTCCGTCCGATCATGACCATAGCCAAAATTACACCTTAAACCTTCTTAATCACCATTACTCCGTTAATTACCCAATTTGGAATTCGGGCTACTACAGGCAACCCAAAAATAAAGTCCATAGAAATGTCAATCCAAGTTCTTTTTAAGAATAGCACGCAAAAGTGTTCCCAAAGTTCTATTGACAACTTCAGTTTGTCCATCCGTTTGAGGATGATAAGTAGTAGAAAACAACAATTTTGTGCCAAGTTTAGCCCAAAAAGTCTTCCAAATGTAACTCAAGAATATAACATCGCGACTAGAAAAAATAGTCCTAGGCATGCCATGCAACCTAACGACTTCTCTAAAGAACAAATCCGCAATGTTTGAAGCATCATCGGTTTTATGACGAGCTATAAAATGTGCCATCTTAGATAATATATCCACAACAACGAAAATAGAATCTCTCCCCTTCTTAGTCCTAGACAACCCCAAAATAAAGTCAATAGAAATGTCAATCCAAGTTCTTTTTAAAATAGCACGCAAAAGTGTTCCCAAAGTTTTATTGACAACTTCAATTTGTCCATCCGTTTGAGGATGACAAGTAGTAGAAAACAACAATTTTGTGCCAAGTTTAGCCCATAAAGTATTCCAAAAGTAACTCAAGAATTTAACATCGCGATAAGAAGCAATAGTCTTAGTAATGCCATGCAACCTAACGACTTCTATAAAGAACAAATCCGCAATGTTTGAAGCATCATCTGTTTTATGACAAGCTATAAAACGTGCAATCTTAGAGAATCTATCCACAACAAGAAAAACAGAATCCCTCCCCTTCATAGTCCTAGGCAACCCCAAAATAAAGTCCATAGAAATGTCAATCCAAGTTCTTTTTAAGAATAGCACGCAAAAGTGTTCCCAAAGTTCAATCGACAACTTCAATTTGTCCATCCGTTTGAGGATGACAAGTAGTAGAAAACAACAATTTTGTGCCAAGTTTAGCCCATAAAGTCTTCCAAAAGTAACTCAAGAATATTACATCGCGACAAGAAACAATAGTCCTAGGCATGCCATGCAACCTAACGACTTCTCTCAAGAACAAATCCGCAAAGTTTGAAGCATCATCGGTTTTATGACAAGCTATAAAATGTGACATCTTAGAGAATCTATCAACAACAACAAAAATAGAATCCCTCCCCTTCTTACTCCTAGGCAACCCCAAAATAAAGTCCATAGAAATGTCAATCCAAGTTCTTTTTAAGAATAGCACGCAAAAGTGTTCCCAAAGTTCTATTGACAACTTCAGCGGTTTGTCCATCCGTTTGAGGATGACAAGTAGTAGAAAACAACAATTTTGTACTAAGTTTAGCCCATAAAGTCTTCCAAAAGTAACTCAAAAATTTAACATCGCGATGAGAAGCAATAGTCCTAGGCATGCCATGCAACCTAACGACTTCTCTAAAGAACAAATCCGCCATGTTTGAAGCATCATCGGTTTTATGACAAGCTATAAAATGTGCCATCTTAGTGAATCTATCCACAACAACAAAAATAGAATCCCTCCCCTTCTTAATCCTAGGCAACCCCAAAATAAAGTCCATAGAAATGTCAATCCAAGTTCTTTTTAAGAATAGCACGCAAAAGTGTTCCCAAAGTTCTATTGACAACTTACGTTTGTCCATCCGTTTAAGGATGATCAGTAGTAGAAAACAACAATTTTGTGCCAAGTTTAGCTCATAAAGTCTTCCAAAAGTAACTCAAGAATATAACATCGCGACCAGAAACAATAGTCCTAGGCATGCCATGCAACCTAGCGACTTCTCTAAAGAACAAATCCGCCATGTTTGAAGCATCATCGGTTTTCTGACAAGCTATAAAATGTGCCATCTTAGATAATCTATCCACAACAACGAAAATAGAATCCCTCCCTTTCTTAGTCCTAGGCAACCCCAAAATAAAGTCCATAGAAATATCAATCCAAGTTCTTTTTAAGAATAGCACGCAAAAGTGTTCTCAAAGTTCAATTGACAACTTCAGTTTGTCCATCCGTTTGAGGATGACAAGTAGTAGAATACAACAATTTTTTGCCAAGTTTAGCCCATAAAGTCTTCCAAAAGTAACTCAAGAATTTAACATCGCGATCAGAAGCAATAGTCCTAGTCATGCAATGCAACCTAACGACTTCTCTAAAGAACAAATCCGCAATGTTTGAAGCATCAACGCTTTTATGACAAGCTATAAAATGTGCCATCTTAGAGAATCTATCACAACAACGAAAATAGAATCCCTCCCCATCTTAGTCCTAGGCAACCCCAAAATAAAGTCCATAGAAATGTCAATCCAAGTTCTTTTTAAGAATAGCACACAAAAGTGTTCCCAAAGTTCTATTGACAACATCAGCGGTTTGTCCATCCGTTTAAGGATGACAAGTAGTAGAAAACAACAATTTTGTACTAATTTAGCCCATAAAGTCTTCCAAAAGTAACTCAAAAATTTAACATCGCGATGAGAAGCAATAGTCCTAGGCATGCCATGCAACCTAACGACTTCTCTAAAGAACAAATCCGCCATGTTTGAAGCATCATCGGTTTTATGACAAGCTATAAAATGTGCCATCTTAGTGAATCTATCCACAACAACAAAAATAGAATCCCTCCCCTTCTTAATCCTAGGCAACCCCAAAATAAAATCCATAGAAATGTCAATCCAAGTTCTTTTTAAGAATAGCACGCAAAAATGTTCCCAAAGTTCTATTGACAACTTACGTTTGTCCATCCGTTTGAGGATGATCAGTAGTAGAAAACAACAATTTTGTGCCAAGTTTAGCTCATAAAGTCTTCCAAAAGTAACTCAAGAATATAACATCGCGACCAGAAACAATAGTCCTAGGCATGCCATGCAACCTAGCGACTTCTCTAAAGAACAAATCCGCCATGTTTGAAGCATCATCGGTTTTCTGACAAGCTATAAAATGTGCCATCTTAGATAATCTATCCACAACAACGAAAATAGAATCCCTCCCTTTCTTAGTCCTAGGCAACCCCAAAATAAAGTCCATAGAAATATCAATCCAAGTTCTTTTTAAGAATAGCACGCAAAAGTGTTCTCAAAGTTCAATTGACAACTTCAGTTTGTCCATCCGTTTGAGGATGACAAGTAGTAGAATACAACAATTTTTTGCCAAGTTTAGCCCATAAAGTCTTCCAAAAGTAACTCAAGAATTTAACATCGCGATCAGAAGCAATAGTCCTAGTCATGCAATGCAACCTAACGACTTCTCTAAAGAACAAATCCGCAATGTTTGAAGCATCAACGCTTTTATGACAAGCTATAAAATGTGCCATCTTAGAGAATCTATCACAACAACGAAAATAGAATCCCTCCCCATCTTAGTCCTAGGCAACCCCAAAATAAAGTCCATAGAAATGTCAATCCAAGTTCTTTTTAAGAATAGCACGCAAAAGTGTTCCCAAAGTTCTATTGACAACTTCAGTTTGTCCATCCGTTTGAGGATGATCAGTAGTAGAAAACAACAATTTTGTGCCAAGTTTAGCCCATAAAGTCTTCCAAAAGTAACTCAAGAATATAACATCGCGACCAGAATAATAGTCATATGCATGCCATGCAACCTAACGACTTCTCTAAAGAACATATCCGCAATGTTTGAAGCATCATCGGTTTTATGACAAGCTATAAAATGTGTCATCTTAGAGAATCTATCCACAACAACAAAAATAGAATCTCTCCACTTCTTAATCCTAGGCAACCCCAAAATAAAGTCCATAGAAATGTCAATCCAAGTTCTTTTTAAGATTAGCACGCAAAAGTGTTCCCAAAGTTCTACTGACAACTTCAGTTTGTCCATCCGTTTGTGGATGACAAGTAGTAGAAAACATCAATTTTGTGCCAAGTTTAGCCCATAAAGTATTCCAAAAGTAACTCAAGAATTTAACATCGCGAGAAGAAGCAATAGTCTTAGTCATGCCATGCAACCTAACGACTTCTCTAAAGAACAAATCCGCAATGTTTGAAGCATCATCGGTTTTATGACGAGCTATAAAATGTGCCATCTTAGAGAATCTATCCACAACAACGAAAATAGAATCCATCTCCTTCTTAGTCCTAGGCAACCCCAAAATAAAGTCCATAGAAATGTCAATCCAAGTTCTTTTTAAGAATAGCAAGCAAATGTGTTCATAAAGTTCTATTGACAACTTCAGTTTATCCATCCGTTTGAGGATGACAAGTAGTAGAAAACAACAATTTTGTGCCAAGTTTAGCCCATAAAGTACTCCAAAAGTAACTCAAGAATATAACATCGCGACCAAAAACAATAGTCCTAGGCATGCCACGCAACCTAACGACTTCTCTAAAGAACAAATCCGCAATGTTTGAAGCATCATCTGTTTTATGACAAGCTATAAAATGTGCAATCTTAGAGAATCTATCCACAACAAGAAAAACAGAATCCCTCCCCTTCTTAGTCCTAGGCAACCCCAAAATAAAGTCCATAGAAATGTCAATCCAAGTACTTTTTAAGAATAGCACGCAAAAGTGTTCCCAAAGTTCAATCGACAACTTCAATTTGTCCATCCGTTTGAGGATGACAAGTAGTAGAAAACAACAATTTTAGTTTAGCCCATAAATTCTTCCAAAAGTAACTCAAGAATATAACATCGCGACCAGAAACAATAGTCCTTGGCATGCCATGCAACCTAACGAATCTTTAAAGAACAAATGCGCAATGTTTGATGCATCATCGGTTTTATGGCAAGCTATAAAATGTGCCATATTAGAGAATCTATCCACAACAACGAAAATAGAATCCCTCCCCTTCTTAGTCCTAGGCAACCCAAAATAAAGTCCATAGAAATGTCAATCCAAGTTCTTTTTAAGAATAGCACGCAGAAGTGTTCCCAAAGTTCTATTGACAACTTCAGTTTGTCCATCCGTTTGAGGATGAAAAGTAGTAGAATACAACAATTTTTTGCCAAGTTTAGCCCATAAAGTCTTCCAAAAGTAACTCAATAATTTAACATCGCGATCAGAAGCAATATTCCTAGTCATGCAATGCAACCTAACGACTTCTCTAAAGAACAAATCCGCAATGTTTGAAGCATCATTGCTTTTATGACAAGCTATAAAATGTGCCATCTTAGAGAATCTATCACAACAACGAAAATAGAATCCCTCCCCATCTTAGTCCTAGGCAACCCCAAAATAAAGTCCATAGAAATGTCAATCCAAGTTCTTTTTAAGAATAGCACGCAAAAGTGTTCCCAAAGTTCTATTGACAACTTCAGTTTGTCCATCCGTTTGAGGATGATAAGTAGTAGAAAACAACAATTTTGTGCCAAGTTTAGCCCATAAAGTCTTCCAAATGTAACTCAAGAATATAACATCGCGACCAGAAACAATAGTCCTAGGCATGCCATGCAACCTAACGACTTCTCTAAAGAACAAATCCGCAATGTTTGAAGCATCATCGGTTTTATGACAAGCTATAAAATGTGCCATCTTAGATAATCTATCCACAACAACGAAAATAGAATCCCTCCCCTTCTTAGTCCTAGGCAACCCCAAAATAAAGTCCATAGAAATGTCAATCCAAGTTCTTTTTAAGAATAGCACGCAAAAGTGTTCCCAAAGTTCTATTGACAACTTCAGTTTGTCCATCCGTTTGAGGATGACAAGTAGTAGAAAACAACAATTTTGTGCCAAGTTTAGCCCATAAAGTATTCCAAAAGTAACTCAAGAATTTAACATCGCGATAAGAAGCAATAGTCTAGTCATGCCATGCAACCTAACGACTTCTCTAAAGAACAAATCCGCAATGTTTGAAGCATCATCGGTTTTATGACAAGCTATAAAATGTGCCATCTTAGAGAATCTATCCACAACAACGAAAATAGAATCCCTCCCCTTCTTAGTCCTAGGCAACCCCAAAATAAAGTCCATAGAAATGTCAATCCAAGTTCTTTTTAAGAATAGCACGCAAAAGTGTTCCCAAAGTTCTATTGACAACTTCAGTTTGTCCATCCGTTTGAGGATGACAAGTAGTAGAAAACAACAATTTTGTGCCAAGTTTAGCCCATAAAGTCTTCCAAAAGTAACTCAAGAATATTAACATCGCGACCAGAAACAATAGTCCTAGGCATGCCATGCAACCTAACGACTTCTCTAAAGAACAAATCCGCAATGTTTGAAGCATCATCGGTTTTATGACAAGCTATAAAATGTGCCATCTTAGAGAATCTATCCACAACAACAAAAATAGAATCCCTCCCCTTCTTAGTCCTAGGCAACCCCAAAATAAAGTCCATAGAAATGTCAATCCAAGTTCTTTTTAAGAATAGCACGCAAAAGTGTTCCCAAAGTTCTATTGACAACTTCAGTTTGTCCATCCGTTTGAGGATGACAAGTAGTAGAAAACAACAATTTTGTGCCAAGTTTAGCCCATAAAGTCTTCCAAAAGTAACTCAAGAATTTAACATCGCGATCAGAAGCAATAGTCCTAGGCATGCCATGCAACCTAACGACTTCTCTAAAGAACAAATCCGCCATGTTTGAAGCATCATCGGTTTTATGACAAGCTATAAAATGTGCCATCTTAGAGAATCTATCCACAACAACAAAAATAGAATCCCTCCCCTTCTTAGTCCTAGGCAACCCCAAAATAAAGTCCATAGAAATGTCAATCCAAGTTCTTTTTAAGAATAGCACGCAAAAGTGTTCCCAAAGTTCTATTGACAACTTCAGTTTGTCCATCCGTTTGAGGATGACAAGTAGTAGAAAACAACAATTTTGTGCCAAGTTTAGCCCATAAAGTATTCCAAAAGTAACTCAAGAATTTAACATCGCGATCAGAAGCAATAGTCCTAGTCATGCCATGCAACCTAACGACTTCTCTAAAGAACAAATCCGCAATGTTTGAAGCATCATCGGTTTTATGACAAGCTATAAAATGTGCCATCTTAGAGAATCTATCCACAACAACGAAAATAGAATCCCTCCCCTTCTTAGTCCTAGGCAACCCCAAAATAAAGTCCATAGAAATGTCAATCCAAGTTCTTTTTAAGAATAGCACGCAAAAGTGTTCCCAAAGTTCTATTGACAACTTCAGTTTGTCCATCCGTTTGAGGATGACAAGTAGTAGAAAACAACAATTTTGTGCCAAGTTTAGCCCATAAAGTCTTCCAAAGTAACTCAAGAATTTAACATCGCGAACAGAAACAATAGTCCTAGGCATGCCATGCAACCTAACGACTTCTCTAAAGAACAAATCCGCAATGTTTGAAGCATCATCGGTTTTATGACAAGCTATAAAATGTGCCATCTTAGAGAATCTATCCACAACAACGAAAAATAGAATCCCTCCCCTTCTTAGTCCTAGGCAACCCCAAAATAAAGTCCATAGAAATGTCAATCCAAGTTCTTTTTAAGAATAGCACGCAAAAGTGTTCCCAAAGTTCTATTGACAACTTCAGTTTGTCCATCCGTTTGAGGATGACAAGTAGTAGAAAACAACAATTTTGTGCCAAGTTTAGCCCATAAAGTCTTCCAAAAGTAACTCAAGAATTTAACATCGCGAGCAGAAGCAATAGTCCTAGTCATGCCATGCAACCTAACGACTTCTCTAAAGAACAAATCCGCAATGTTTGAAGCATCATCGGTTTTATGACAAGCTATAAAATGTGCCATCTTAGAGAATCTATCCACAACAACGAAAATAGAATCCATCCCTTCTTAGTCCTAGGCAACCCCAAAATAAAGTCCATAGAAATGTCAATCCAAGTTCTTTTTAAGAATAGCACGCAAAAGTGTTCCAAAGTTCTATTGACAACTTCAGTTTGTCCATCCGTTTGAGGATGACAAGTAGTAGAAAACAACAATTTTGTGCCAAGTTTAGCCCATAAAGTACTTCCAAAAGTAACTCAAGAATTAACATCGCGACCAGAAACAATAGTCCTAGGCATGCCATGCAACCTAACGACTTCTCTAAAGAACAAATCCGCAATGTTTGAAGCATCATCGGTTTTATGACAAGCTATAAAATGTGCCATCTTAGAGAATCTATCCACAACAACGAAAATAGAATCCCTCCCCTTCTTAGTCCTAGGCAACCCCAAAATAAAGTCCATAGAAATGTCAATCCAAGTTCTTTTTAAGAATAGCACGCAAAAGTGTTCCCAAAGTTCTATTGACAACTTCAGTTTGTCCATCCGTTTGAGGATGACAAGTAGTAGAAAACAACAATTTTGTGCCAAGTTTAGCCCATAAAGTATTCCAAAAGTAACTCAAGAATTTAACATCGCGACCAGAAACAATAGTCCTAGGCATGCCATGCAACCTAACGACTTCTCTAAAGAACAAATCCGCAATGTTTGAAGCATCATCGGTTTTATGACAAGCTATAAAATGTGCCATCTTAGAGAATCTATCCACAACAACGAAAATAGAATCCCTCCCCTTCTTAGTCCTAGGCAACCCCAAAATAAAGTCCATAGAAATGTCAATCCAAGTTCTTTTTAAGAATAGCACGCAAAAGTGTTCCCAAAGTTCTATTGACAACTTCAGTTTGTCCATCCGTTTGAGGATGACAAGTAGTAGAAAACAACAATTTTGTGCCAAGTTTAGCCCATAAAGTCTTCCAAAAGTAACTCAAGAATTTAACATCGCGATCAGAAGCAATAGTCCTAGGCATGCCATGCAACCTAACGACTTCTCTAAAGAACAAATCCGCAATGTTTGAAGCATCATCGGTTTTATGACAAGCTATAAAATGTGCCATCTTAGAGAATCTATCCACAACAACGAAAATAGAATCCCTCCCCTTCTTAGTCCTAGGCAACCCCAAAATAAAGTCCATAGAAATGTCAATCCAAGTTCTTTTTAAGAATAGCACGCAAAAGTGTTCCCAAAGTTCTATTGACAACTTCAGTTTGTCCATCCGTTTGAGGATGACAAGTAGTAGAAAACAACAATTTTGTGCCAAGTTTAGCCCATAAAGTCTTCCAAAAGTAACTCAAGAATTTAACATCGCGACCAGAAACAATAGTCCTAGGCATGCCATGCAACCTAACGACTTCTCTAAAGAACAAATCCGCAATGTTTGAAGCATCATCGGTTTTATGACAAGCTATAAAATGTGCCATCTTAGAGAATCTATCCACAACAACAAAAATAGAATCCCTCCCCTTCTTAGTCCTAGGCAACCCCAAAATAAAGTCCATAGAAATGTCAATCCAAGTTCTTTTTAAGAATAGCACGCAAAAGTGTTCCCAAAGTTCTATTGACAACTTCAGTTTGTCCATCCGTTTGAGGATGACAAGTAGTAGAAAACAACAATTTTGTGCCAAGTTTAGCCCATAAAGTCTTCCAAAAGTAACTCAAGAATTTAACATCGCGACCAGAAACAATAGTCCTAGGCATGCCATGCAACCTAACGACTTCTCTAAAGAACAAATCCGCAATGTTTGAAGCATCATCGGTTTTATGACAAGCTATAAAATGTGCCATCTTAGAGAATCTATCCACAACAACAAAAATAGAATCCCTCCCCTTCTTAGTCCTAGGCAACCCCAAAATAAAGTCCATAGAAATGTCAATCCAAGTTCTTTTTAAGAATAGCACGCAAAAGTGTTCCCAAAGTTCTATTGACAACTTCAGTTTGTCCATCCGTTTGAGGATGACAAGTAGTAGAAAACAACAATTTTGTGCCAAGTTTAGCCCATAAAGTCTTCCAAAAGTAACTCAAGAATTTAACATCGCGACCAGAAACAATAGTCCTAGGCATGCCATGCAACCTAACGACTTCTCTAAAGAACAAATCCGCAATGTTTGAAGCATCATCGGTTTTATGACAAGCTATAAAATGTGCCATCTTAGAGAATCTATCCACAACAACGAAAAATAGAATCCCTCCCCTTCTTAGTCCTAGGCAACCCCAAAATAAAGTCCATAGAAATGTCAATCCAAGTTCTTTTTAAGAATAGCACGCAAAAGTGTTCCCAAAGTTCTATTGACAACTTCAGTTTGTCCATCCGTTTGAGGATGACAAGTAGTAGAAAACAACAATTTTGTGCCAAGTTTAGCCCATAAAGTCTTCCAAAAGTAACTCAAGAATTTAACATCGCGACCAGAAACAATAGTCCTAGGCATGCCATGCAACCTAACGACTTCTCTAAAGAACAAATCCGCAATGTTTGAAGCATCATCGGTTTTATGACAAGCTATAAAATGTGCCATCTTAGAGAATCTATCCACAACAACGAAAATAGAATCCCTCCCCTTCTTAGTCCTAGGCAACCCCAAAATAAAGTCCATA
This sequence comes from Primulina eburnea, assembly GCF_022965805.1. NCBI lineage: Eukaryota > Viridiplantae > Streptophyta > Magnoliopsida > Lamiales > Gesneriaceae > Primulina > Primulina eburnea. The sequence goes on from NW_027331287.1 coordinate 57,667, forward strand.
GAAATGTCAATCCAAGTTCTTTTTAAGAATAGCACGCAAAAGTGTTCCCAAAGTTCTATTGACAACTTCAGTTTGTCCATCCGTTTGAGGATGACAAGTAGTAGAAAACAACAATTTTGTGCCAAGTTTAGCCCATAAAGTCTTCCAAAAGTAACTCAAGAATTTAACATCGCGACCAGAAACAATAGTCCTAGGCATGCCATGCAACCTAACGACTTCTCTAAAGAACAAATCCGCAATGTTTGAAGCATCATCGGTTTTATGACAAGCTATAAAATGTGCCATCTTAGAGAATCTATCCACAACAACGAAAAATAGAATCCCTCCCCTTCTTAGTCCTAGGCAACCCCAAAATAAAGTCCATAGAAATGTCAATCCAAGTTCTTTTTAAGAATAGCACGCAAAAGTGTTCCCAAAGTTCAATTGACAACTTCAGTTTGTCCATCCGTTTGAGGATGACAAGTAGTAGAAAACAACAATTTTGTGCCAAGTTTAGCCCATAAAGTCTTCCAAAAGTAACTCAAGAATTTAACATCGCGACCAGAAACAATAGTCCTAGGCATGCCATGCAACCTAACGACTTCTCTAAAGAACAAATCCGCAATGTTTGAAGCATCATCGGTTTTATGACAAGCTATAAAATGTGCCATCTTAGAGAATCTATCCACAACAACAAAAATAGAATCCCTCCCCTTCTTAGTCCTAGGCAACCCCAAAATAAAGTCCATAGAAATGTCAATCCAAGTTCTTTTTAAGAATAGCACGCAAAAGTGTTCCCAAAGTTCTATTGACAACTTCAGTTTGTCCATCCGTTTGAGGATGACAAGTAGTAGAAAACAACAATTTTGTGCCAAGTTTAGCCCATAAAGTCTTCCAAAAGTAACTCAAGAATTTAACATCGCGATCAGAAGCAATAGTCCTAGGCATGCCATGCAACCTAACGACTTCTCTAAAGAACAAATCCGCAATGTTTGAAGCATCATCGGTTTTATGACAAGCTATAAAATGTGCCATCTTAGAGAATCTATCCACAACAACAAAAATAGAATCCCTCCCCTTCTTAGTCCTAGGCAACCCCAAAATAAAGTCCATAGAAATGTCAATCCAAGTTCTTTTTAAGAATAGCACGCAAAAGTGTTCCCAAAGTTCTATTGACAACTTCAGTTTGTCCATCCGTTTGAGGATGACAAGTAGTAGAAAACAACAATTTTGTGCCAAGTTTAGCCCATAAAGTCTTCCAAAAGTAACTCAAGAATTTAACATCGCGACCAGAAACAATAGTCCTAGGCATGCCATGCAACCTAACGACTTCTCTAAAGAACAAATCCGCAATGTTTGAAGCATCATCGGTTTTATGACAAGCTATAAAATGTGCCATCTTAGAGAATCTATCCACAACAACAAAAATAGAATCCCTCCCCTTCTTAGTCCTAGGCAACCCCAAAATAAAGTCCATAGAAATGTCAATCCAAGTTCTTTTTAAGAATAGCACGCAAAAGTGTTCCCAAAGTTCTATTGACAACTTCAGTTTGTCCATCCGTTTGAGGATGACAAGTAGTAGAATACAACAATTTTTTGCCAAGTTTAGCCCATAAAGTCTTCCAAAAGTAACTCAAGAATTTAACATCGCGATCAGAAGCAATAGTCCTAGTCATGCAATGCAACCTAACGACTTCTCTAAAGAACAAATCCGCAAAGTTTGAAGCATCATCGCATTTATGACAAGCTATAAAATGTGCCATCTTAGAGAATCTATCACAACAACGAAAATAGAATCCCTCCCCATCATAAATCCTAGGCAACCCCAAAATAAAGTCCATAGAAATGTCAATCCAAGTTCTTTTTAAGAATAGCACGCAAAAGTGTTCCCAAAGTTCTATTGACAACTTCAGTTTGTCCATCCGTTTGAGGATGATAAGTAGTAGAAAACAACAATTTTGTGCCAATTTTAGCCCATAAAGTCTTCCAAATGTAACTCAAGAATATAACATCGCGAACAGAAACAATAGTCATATGCATGCCATGCAACCTAACGACTTCTATAAAGAACTAATCCGCAATGTTTGAAGCATCATCGGTTTTATGACAAGCTATAAAATCTGCCATCTTAGAGAATCTATCCACAACAACGAAAAATAGAATCCCTCCCCTTCTTAGTCCTAGGCAACCCCAAAATAAAGTCCATAGAAATGTCAATCCAAGTTCTTTTTAAGAATAGCACGCAAAAGTGTTCCCAAAGTTCTACTGACAACTTCAGTTTGTCCATCCGTTTGAGGATGACAAGTAGTAGAAAACAACAATTTTGTGCCAAGTTTAGCCCATAAAGTCTTCCAAAAGTAACTCAAGAATTTAACATCGCGAGAAGAAAGCAATAGTCCTAGTCATGCCATGCAACCTAACGACTTCTCTAAAGAACAAATCCGCAATGTTTGAAGCATCATCGGTTTTATGACAAGCTATAAAATGTGCCATCTTAGAGAATCTATCCACAACAACGAAAATAGAATCCATCTCCTTCTTAGTCCTAGGCAACCCCAAAATAAAGTCCATAGAAATGTCAATCCAAGTTCTTTTTAATAATAGCAAGCAAATGTGTTCATAAAGTTCTATTGACAACTTCAGTTTATCCATCCGTTTGAGGATGACAAGTAGTAGAAAACAACAATTTTGTGCCAAGTTTAGCCCATAAAGTACTCCAAAAGTAACTCAAGAATATAACATCGCGACCAGAAACAATAGTCCTAGGCATGCCATGCAACCTAACGACTTCTCTAAAGAACAAATCCGCAATGTTTGAAGCATCATCGGTTTTATGACAAGCTATAAAATGTGCAATCTTAGAGAATCTATCCACAACAAGAAAAACGAATCCCTCTCCTTCTTAGTCCTAGGCAACCCCAAAATAAAGTCCATAGAAATGTCAATCCAAGTTCTTTTTAAGAATAGCACGCAAAAGTGTTCCCAAAGTTCAATCGACAACTTCAATTTGTCCATCCGTTTGAGGATGACAAGTAGTAGAAAACAACAATTTTAGTTTAGCCCATAAAGTCTTCCAAAAGTAACTCAAGAATATAACATCGCGACTAGAAACAATAGTCCTAGGCATGCCATGCAACCTAACGACTTCTCTAAAGAACAAATCCGCAATGTTTGAAGCATCATCGGTTTTATGACAAGCTATAAAATGTGCCATATTAGAGAATCTATCCACAACAACAAAAATAGAATCCCTCCCCTTCTTAGTCCTAGGCAACCCCAAAATAAAGTCCATAGAAATGTCAATCCAAGTTCTTTTTAAGAATAGCACGCAGAAGTGTTCCCAAAGTTCTATTGACAACTTCAGTTTGTCCATCCGTTTGAGGATGAAAAGTAGTAGAATACAACAATTTTTTGCCAAGTTTAGCCCATAAAGTCTTCCAAAAGTAACTCAAGAATTTAACATCGCGATCAGAAGCAATAGTCCTAGTCATGCAATGCAACCTAACGACTTCTCTAAAGAACAAATCCGCAATGTTTGAAGCATCATTGCTTTTATGACAAGCTATAAAATGTGCCATCTTAGAGAATCTATCACAACAACGAAAATAGAATCCCTCCCCATCTTAGTCATATGCAACTCCAAAATAAAGTCCATAGAAATGTCAATCCAAGTTCTTTTTAAGAATAGCACGCAAAAGTGTTCCCAAAGTTCTATTGACAACTTCAGTTTGTCCATCCGTTTGAGGATGATAAGTAGTAGAAAACAACAATTTTGTGCCAAGTTTAGCCCATAAGTCTTCCAAATGTAACTCAAGAATATAACATCGCGACCAGAAACAATAGTCCTAGGCATGCCATGCAACCTAACGACTTCTCTAAAGAACAAATCCGCAATGTTTGAAGCATCATCGGTTTTATGACGAGCTATAAAATGTGCCATCTTAGATAATCTATCCACAACAACGAAAATAGAATCCCTCCCCTTCTTAGACCTAGGCAACCCCAAAATAAAGTCAATAGAAATGTCAATCCAAGTTCTTTTTAAAATAGCACGCAAAAGTGTTCCCAAAGTTCTATTGACAACTTCAGTTTGTCCATCCGTTTGAGGATGACAAGTAGTAGAAAACAACAATTTTGTGCCAAGTTTAGCCCATAAAGTATTCCAAAAGTAACTCAAGAATTTAACATCGCGATAAGAAGCAATAGTCCTTAGTAATGCCATGCAACCTAACGACTTCTATAAAGAACAAATCCGCAATGTTTGAAGCATCATCGGTTTTATGACAAGCTATAAAATCTGCCATCTTAGAGAATCTATCCACAACAACGAAAAATAGAATCCCTCCCCTTCTTAGTCATAGGCAACCCCAAAATAAAGTCCATAGAAATGTCAATCCAAGTTCTTTTTAAGAATAGCACGCAAAAGTGTTCCCAAAGTTCTACTGACAACTTCAGTTTGTCCATCCGTTTGAGGATGACAAGTAGTAGAAAACAACAATTTTGTGCCAAGTTTAGCCCATAAAGTCTTCCAAAAGTAACTCAAGAATATTACATCGCGACAAGAAACAATAGTCCTAGGCATGCCATGCAACCTAACGACTTCTCTCAAGAACAAATCCGCAAAGTTTGAAGCATCATCGGTTTTATGACAAGCTATAAAATGTGACATCTTAGAGAATCTATCAACAACAACAAAAATAGAATCCCTCCCCTTCTTACTCCTAGGCAACCCCAAAATAAAGTCCATAGAAATGTCAATCCAAGTTCTTTTTAAGAATAGCACGCAAAAGTGTTCCCAAAGTTCTATTGTGACACCTTTAACCCGTAACATTAAAAATACGCAGCGGAAATTAAAAATTTTACTTTAAATATGGAAGGAGTTTCAAAATACACTTCTTTAAACATTTACATCCAAAATAAATACATGATCATTTAAATGACATAACAAAAACAAAACATCATTCCTATGATCATGCCATCAAAATCATCCTTCCATCAATGTATGCATATGACCCCTGTCTCGCAGTCAACGTCCCGGGCCACCACTCTGATCTGCATCACATGAAATAACTGAAATGAGAATAAATCTCAGCAAGTGGAACTCTTACATAGCAATGAACAATAAACTCTGTAAAACATAGCTTTGAAATCATAAATACCATCAACTCTGGACTGTAAACTCTGAACATGAATATCATATCAATAGCAATAGCAATAGCAATGAGATGGTATTTATCGTTACTATGGGGATTGATATCAATAGTATCTCTGTCTGTGGGTTGCTCGTATCCCAAATCGATATAAATACCGATAACTCTGAGGGATAAAAGCCTATGGGCGTTGATCAACTAATATTGCATGCAATCTCTGACTATGTATTTATCAATCCGGAAACATTTGAATTCTCTGACATTTAAACATGAACTTTGAAACTCTATATTTCTCTTGTATTCCCTTTTTCAATATATATGAGACAACAAATGCCCCAATAAATATAACAATTGAATCAATACATACAATGGTTCAAATGGAAGGGAATATCACATAAAACCTTTTAAACACAATACATATAACCTCATGTGAGCAAAAAGGGAGGAATTCCACTTACAACCCACAAGAACACCACAAACTTAGTTCTTGATCACCACCTACAACAATAATCCAAATATAACACCAATATCAACTCCAAATCCAAGAAACCAAGCTAATAATCCATAAATCCACAAGAATAACAAACCCAACACAACTCTCAACTCGAAACCTTAAAAGAATCGCACCAAAAACTTACCTAAGCTTCCTAGCACCACGGAGAACGTTGATCTCAAGTCGAATCGCCAAATAAACGCTTGAATCGAAGATAGGAAGTGAAAGAAATGAAGAAAACCCTAAGAAATGAGAGGATTTCAAAATGAAAAGAGGAAAGAATGAAGTCAAATCCATCAAAAAGGTACTATAAATCTCGACCATACCTCTACTGTACATCACCGCGGGTGCGCCAACACAAAGGCCGCAGGTGCGCTGAGCTCTCGGCAGTCCACAAAATTCCTGAACCACAGACACCGCGGGTGCGGCGCTGCAAGCACCGCGGGTGCGCTACACACCGCGGGTGCGGTCCCTGCATCACCGCGGGTGCGGTGATGCTACGGCCCTCCAACACAAAAACTGGAACAGTCGACCGCGGGTGCACTCCTTGCACTACCGCGGGTGCACTATGGTCACGGCCAAGATCACCTCCAATGCAACTAAAATCGATCCGGAACTCTGAAACGAACAACCAACAACAACTAACACCTCAAGAACAATATACTAAACATACTATAGCCCATAAACACAAATCTAAACCTCTAATCAAATAACCCAAATGAACATACGAAACTTAAATCGTACCGTACACCGGGTTCGGCTATTACAATCTCCCCTCCTTAGAGGAATTTCGACCGCGAAATTGACATCACTGCTCGAACAACTCAGGATACTTCTCTCTCATCTCTACCTCTGGTTCCCACGTAGCCTCCTCTATCAAATGATTCCTCCAAAGGACTTTAACGATGCCGATCTCTTTGTTCCTCAATACTCTGACTGTGCGATCCAGAATCTGAATCGGAATCTCTTGGTACGTCAAATTCGGCGTCAAGTCCAATGGCTCATGGTGAAGAACATGGGAAGGATTCTCAATGTACTTCCTGAGCATCGATACGTGAAACACGTTATGAACTCTGTCAAGATCTGGTGGTAGGGCTAATCTGTAGGCTCGATCACCAACTCTGTCCAATATCTCAAATGGACCAATAAACCTCGGACTCAGCTTGCCCTTCTTACCAAACCTCATCACACCCTTGAGAGGTGCTATCTTCAGAAACACGTGGTCGCCAACCTCGAACTGCAAAGGTCTACGACGAACATCTGCATAGCTCTTCTGTCTGGACTGCGCAGTCTTCATCCTCTCTCGGATCACAGCAACAACATCAGCAGTCTGTTGGACCAACTCTGGTTCCAACATCTTCCTCTCACCAACCTCATCCCAATACAAGGGAGACCTGCACTTCCTGCCATAAAGTGCCTCATACGGTGCCATGCCAATCGTCGCCTGGTAGCTATTATTATAAGTGAACTCAACCAAAGGCAACATAGAATCCCAGCTACCTGGATAATCGATAGTACAAGCTCTGAGCATATCCTCAAGAATCTGAATGACTCTCTCTGACTGACCGTCGCTCTGAGGGTGATAAGCTGTACTAAACGCTAACCGCGAACCCATAGCTCTGTGCAAACTCTTCCAAAACTCTGAAGTAAACCTGGGGTCACGATCAGACACAATCGACACAGGCACACCATGAAGTCTAACAATCTCTGCGATATAATCCTCGGCATACTGATTCATGGAATACGTCGTCTTGACTGGAAGAAAGTGCGCTGACTTGGTCAATCGATCAACGATAACCCAAATAGAATTGAATCCTTTCTGCACTCTGGGAAGACCAGTCACGAAATCCATCGTAATATGCTCCCACTTCCACTGAGGAATCGGCAATGATAGCAATGTCCCAGCAGATCTCTGATGCTCGATCTTCACCTGCTGACAAGTAAGGCACTGAGAAATGAACAAAGCAACATCTTTCTTCATACCTGGCCACCAATAGAGTCGACGAAGATCCTGATACATCTTCGTACTGCCTGGATGAATCGAATATGGTGCGGTATGAGCCTCTGTCAGAATGTCACGCCGAATATCATCACCAGCAGGAACACAAATACGGCCTCTGAAAGTCACCAAACCATCTCCATTCAGCCCAAACTCTGAATTCCCTCTCTCCTCTGCTCTAGCTCTCAACTCTGTCAACTGAACATCGTCAGTCTGCTCTCTACGGATCCTGTCCGTCAATGTAGCCCGAATGACCAACGCTGAAAGACGAGCAATGGTCCTCGAAACCACCAATGAAATCTCCTCTCTCTGCAAATCCATCAACAACGGTCTCTGAAGCAAAGAACTCAAGGAAGAACTCGACTTACGACTCAACGCATCAGCTACAACATTCGCCTTCCCTGGGTGATAACTAATCGTCACATCATAATCTTTGACAAGCTCTAACCACCTCCTCTGCCGCATGTTGAGCTCTCGCTGAGAAAACAAGTACTTCAAACTCTTGTGGTCTGTGAAGATCTCACACTTTTCGCCATACAAGTAATGTCTCCAAATCTTCAGGGCGAAAACCACAGCTGCCAGCTCTAAATCATGCGTCGGATAATTCCTCTCGTAATCCTTCAACTGGCGAGAAGCATAGGCAATGACCTTGCCTCGCTGCATCAGCACTGCACCAAGACCCTTCTTCGACGCATCGGTAAAGACAACAAAATCCTCTGAACCACTGGGCAATGAAAGAATAGGAGCTGTCGTCAATCTATCCTTCAACTCCTGAAATGCACTCTGGCAATCAATGGACCACTCGAACTTCACAGTCTTCCTCGTCAGATTGGACAATGGCAGGGCAATCTTGGAAAAATCTGAGATGAAACGACGATAGTAACCCGCCAAACCAAGGAAACTGCGAACCTCTGAAACAGTAGTAGGAATAGGCGACTTCTGAATCGCCTCAATCTTCGCTGGATCAACAGCAATACCATCCTTCGAAACGACATGGCCTAGAAAAGAAATCTGATCCAACCAAAACTCACACTTCTTCAACTTAGCAAACAGCCTCCTCTCTCTCAACAACTGAAGCACAACTCTGAGATGCTCTGAATGAAGCTCTCTGGTATTGGAATAGATCAGGATATCATCGATGAAAACAATGACGAAACTATCCAAATATGGCTTGAACACTCGGTTCATCAGATCCATGAAAACTGAAGGGGCATTGGTCAGACCAAAAGACATCACGAGAAACTCATAGTGACCATACCTGGTCCTGAACGCCGTCTTAGGGATATCAGACTCCCTAACCTTCAACTGATAATAGCCAGACCGAAGATCAATCTTCGAAAATACTGTAGCACCATGAAGCTGATCAAACAGATCATCTATCCGTGGCAACGGATACTTGTTCTTGACAGTCACTTTGTTAAGCTCCCTGTAGTCGATACACAGCCGCAACGACCCATCCTTCTTCTTAACAAATAGAACCGGAGCTCCCCAAGGCGAAGAACTCGGACGAATAAAACCCTTATCCAAAAGATCCTGCAACTGCGTCTTCAACTCTTTCATCTCGGTAGGGGCCATCCTCTACGGAGCCTTAGAAATAGGAACCGTACCTGGAGCTAGATCAATAACGAACTCCACATCTCTGTCCGGCGGCAAACCCGGAACATCATCCTAAAACACATCGGCAAACTCCCTCACAACATCAATATCATCAATATTCAACTTAACCATACCATCCACATCCACAATAGAAGCAAGAAACCCATCGCAACCTCTACACAATAATCTCTCAGCCTCAAGACATGAAATAAAAGGAAGGACCAGCGAAGTACCTGCACTGGCGAGCATACCTCCCCTCTGGCTATCATCTGCAAAAGTCACCGTCTTAGCAACGCAATCAATCACAGCACGATAAGTCGATAGCCAATCCATGCCAAGAATAACATCAAAGGCAACCATCGGGATGACAATCAAATCAGCAAAGACCTCACGCTTGACAAAACGAACAGGGCATGCATACACAATCGATGTCGGGCACAAGACATCTCCCGAAGGCAAAACAACATTGAACTGGAGGGGAAAAACAGAAGGAACTATACCCAAAGATCTCAAAAACAATTCAGACATAAAAGAATGAGTAGCACCAGTATCAATCAAAGTAGTAGCTACCCTGCCTGAAATTAAAATAGAACTAGAGATCACAGAAGAATCATGATTAATACCTTCCTTCGTCATCGCAAAGATGCGACCCTGCACCTTCTCCTGGCTAGCTCCCTTAGGACAATCTTTGGCAATGTGGCCTGCCGTGCCACAACGATAACAAGTATTAGTGCCAAATCTGCACTCTCCACGATGAGATCTACCACACTTAGGACATAGAGGTCTCTCTGGATCAGATGAAACAACTGGAACTGACGGTGGTCTAGGACTCGAGTCCACCTTGCCTTTCCCTTTGAACCGATCTCTGCCCCTCTGACTCGAACCCTGGCCTCTATGAGTAAAAGCCTGATGTCTCGCTTGCCTCTCCCGGGCAATGTCCTTCTCGTCCTGCTCAGCCAACAATGCCTTGGACACGATCTCCTTCAAAGTAACAGCCTTGGACATGTTGATATCTCGTCGAATCTCTGCTCTAAGGCCTCGTAAGAAATGAGCGCCTTTATCTCTGTCATTGGATGCGATGTAAGGAGCAAATAGGCAACCCTCCTCGAACTTCAGAATGTACTCGCCAACATCCAAGCTCCCCTGTCGAAGCTCCAAGAACTCTGTCACCTTCCTCGCTCGAAGTGCGTCAGGGAAGTACTTGTCATAGAAAAGATCGGTAAACTCAGACCACTTCAAAGTAGAGACATCAACTCCAACTTTGGTCGCATTCCACCAAATGCGAGCAGCTTTAACCAACATGAATACAGCACAGCTGATACGGTCTCTGTCTGAATAACTGAGATGATCGAAGATCGCCTCTAAAGCCTTAACCCACTCGACCGCAACTAACGGATCAGTGCTACCTGAAAACTCTGGTGGATCCATCCTCTTGAACGCAGAAAATATAGCATCAGTGCCAACAGCCTGAGCAACTTGACCTCTCACTTGCCCTCTACCCTGACCTGCTCCCTGCAATCGGAGCAACTGCTGGATCTGCTCACTATGAACCTTGGCCTGCTCCTTAAGCAACTTGCCGAACTCGTCGACAACTCGGGAGGAAGAACTATCCTCACCCTCTACAGCTTTCCTCTTAGGTGGCATCTCTACTCTACAATAGCTCACAAGATACATATCAATATATATAACAATGGATAGATGCAAGAAAACATACCCGGACAGTTGACAGTAGACGAAGTCATATGCATTGGTCCGAAGAACGGGTGCTCTGATACCACTAAATGTGACACCTCTAACCCGTAACATTAAAAATACGCAGCGGAAATTAAAAATTTTACTTTAAATATGGAAGGAGTTTCAAAATACACTTCTTTAAACATTTACATCCAAAATAAATACATGATCATTTAAATGACATAACAAAAACAAAACATCATTCCTATGATCATGCCATCAAAATCATCCTTCCATCGATGTATGCATATGACCCCTGTTTGCAGTCAACGTCCCGGGCCACCACTCTGATCTGCATCACATGAAATAACTGAAATGAGAATAAATCTCAGCAAGTGGAACTCTTACATAGCAATGAACAATAAACTCTGTAAAACATAGCTTTGAAATCATAAATACCATCAACTCTGGACTGTAAACTCTGAACATGAATATCATATCAATAGCAATAGCAATAGCAATGAGATGGTATTTATCGTTACTATGGGGATTGATATCAATAGTATCTCTGTCTGTGGGTTGCTCGTATCCCAAATCGATATAAATACCGATAACTCTGAGGGATAAAAGCCTATGGGCATTGATCAACTAATATTGCATGCAATCTCTGACTATGTATTTATCAATCCGGAAACATTTGAATTCTCTGACATTTAAACATGAACTTTGAAACTCTATATTTCTCTTGTATTCCCTTTTTCAATATATATGAGACAACAAATGCCCCAATAAATATAACAATTGAATCAATACATACAATGGTTCAAATGGAAGGGAATATCACATAAAACCTTTTAAACACAATACATATAACCTCATGTGAGCAAAAAGGGAGGAATTCCACTTACAACCCACAAGAACACCACAAACTTAGTTCTTGATCACCACCTACAACAATAATCCAAATATAACACCAATATCAACTCCAAATCCAAGAAACCAAGCTAATAATCCATAAATCCACAAGAATAACAAACCCAACACAACTCTCAACTCGAAACCTTAAAACAATCGCACCAAAAACTTACCTAAGCTTCCTAGCACCACGGAGAACGTTGATCTCAAGTCGAATCGCCAAATAAATGTTTGAATCGAAGATAGGAAGTGAAAGAAATGAAGAAAACCCTAAGAAATGAGAAGATTTCAAAATGAAAAGAGGAAAGAATGAAGTCAAATCCATCAAAAAGGTACTATAAATCTCGACCATACCTCTACTGTACATCACCGCGGGTGCGCCAACACAAAGGCCGCAGGTGCGCTGAGCTCTCGGCAGTCCACAAAATTCCTGAACCACAGACACCGCGGGTGCGACGCTGCAAGCACCGCGGGTGCGCTACACACCGCGGGTGCGGTCCCTGCATCACCGCGGGTGCGGTGATGCTATGGCCCTCCAACACAAAAACTGGAACAGTCGACCGCGGGTGCACTCCTTGCACTACCGCGGGTGCACTATGGTCACGGCCAAGATCACCTCCAATGCAACTAAAATCGATCCGGAACTCTGAAACGAACAACCAACAACAACTAACACCTCAAGAACAATATACTAAACATACTATAGCCCATAAACACAAGTCTAAACCTCTAATCAAATAACCCAAATGAACATACGAATGGAAGGAGTTTCAAAATACATTTCATAAAATGTTTACAAAATAAATACATGATCATTCAAATGATATACAAAATGCAAAACAATCATTCCTATGATCATGTCCCAAATGATAACAAAAACATCATCCTTCCAATCTTCGTATGCATATGACCTCTGACCACAGTCAACGTCCTGGTCCGTCGCTCTTATCTGCATCACATGAAAATAACTGAAATGAGTATAAAAACTCAGCAAGTGGAACTCTACATAGCAATGATACATAGTATACTCTGTAAAACATGACTTTGAAATCATAAATACCATCAACTCTGAAACATGAATAATATAGCAATAACTGTAGCAATAGCAATAGCAATAGATAGCAATACGATGGTATTTCTCTTTTCACTGGTTGGATTGATATCAATAGTATCTCTGACTGTGGTTGCAAATATCCCGTCGATATAAATCGATAACTGTGAGGGATAAAAGCCTATGGTTGTTGATCAACTAATTGCATGCAATGCTCTGACTATGATTCAATCAATCCAATAAAACATTTCATAAAAAACACCATTTAAAGCCGTCGTTTCACAATCTCTTATTTTCTCTTGTATTCCCTTTTAACAATAGTGAGACATCAATGCCTCCAATAGATAATCAATGGGATCAATACATAACAATGAATCAATTGAAGGGAATATCACTTTAAAATCTTTAAAACACAATACATATAACATCATGTGAGCACAAGGGATGAAATTTCACTTACAAACCAAAAGAACACCTCCAAACTATACTCTTGGTACACCACCTACAACAATAATCCATAAATAACACCAATATCAACTCTAAATCCAAAAACTCAAGTCACACAATCCATTAAACCAACAATAACAACACCCTATAACATCTCATAACCAAAACCATGATAGAACTCAACCAAAAACTTACCTAAGCTTCCTTATACCACGGAGAACCTCGATCTCAAGTCGGAAATCCAAAAAAATCCAAGAATCAAAGGTAGGAAATGAATGAAATGGTAGAAAACCCTAAAAAAATGAGAGGAAATCGAGAATGGAGGAAAAGGAAAGGTAGAAATGAAGCCAACCACTCCAAAAAGAAACTAAATATCTCGCCCATACCTCCACCGCGGGTGCGCTGCCACAAGCACCGCGGGTGCGCTAAGCTCACGGCACAACAAAATAAAATCCATGCACGATGACCGCGGGTGCGGTGCTGCTAATACCGCGGGTGCGGTGATGCCACGGCCTTCCAAATCCAAAATGATGAATAGTACACCGCGGGGGCACTCCTCTAAGAGCGCGGGTGCACTCAAGCCACGGCAATGAACAGTACTCAATCAACAAAAATCGATCCGAAATGCTGAAACGAACAATCAACACCAACTAACACCTCAATAAACAATAACCAATAATACTATGGCCCAAAACACAACTCTAAACATCTAATCACATAACCCAAATAAACATAAAAAACTTAAACCGTACCGTACACCGGGCTCGGCTATTACAATCTCCCCTCCTTAGAGGAATTTCGTCCGCGAAATTGACGTCATTGCACGAACAACTCATGATACTTCTCTCTCATCTCATCCTCTGGTTCCCACGTAGCCTCCTCGATCAAATGGTTCCTCCAAAGGACTTTAACGATGCCGATCTCTTTGTTCCTCAATACTCTAACTGTGCGATCCAAAATCTGGACCGGAATCTCTTGGTACGTCAAATTCGACGTCAAGTCCAATGGCTCGTGGTGAAGGACATGGGAAGGATCTGCAGTATACTTCCTGAGCATCGATACGTGAAACACATTATGGACTCTGTCAAGATCTGGCGGTAGGGCTAATCTGTAAGCTCTGTCACCAACTCTGTCCAAGATCTCAAAAGGGCCAATAAACCTCGGACTCAACTTGCCCTTCTTGCCAAACCTCATCACACCCTTGAGAGGTGCAATCTTAAGGAACACATGGTCGCCAACCTCGAACTGCAAAGGTCTACGACGAACATCTGCATAGCTCTTCTGTCTCGACTGCGCAGACTTCATCCTTTCTCGGATCACAGCAACAACATCTGCAGTCTGCTGGACCAACTATGGTCCCAAAATCTTCCTCTCGCCAACCTCATCCAAAAATAAAGGCGATCTGCACTTCCTGCCATAAAGTGCCTCATACGGTGCCATCCCAATCGACGTCTGGTAGCTATTGTTGTACATGAACTCCACAAGTGGCAATTTAGAATCCCAGCTACCAGAATAATCAATAGTACAAGCTCTGAGCAAATCCTCAAGAATCTGAATGACTCTCTCTGACTGACCATCGCTCTGAGGGTGATAAGCTGTACTGAACGCTAACCGTGAACCCATAGCTCTTTGCAGACTCTTCCAAAACTCGGAGGTAAATCTAGGATTACGATCAGACACAATCGATACAGGCACACCATGAAGTCTAACAATCTCTGCAATATAATCCTCGGCATACTGATTCATGGAGTACGTCGTCTTGACTGGGAGAAAGTGCGCTGACTTGGTCAATCGATCAACGATAACCCAAATGGAATTGAAACCTCTCTGCACTCTGGGAAGACCAGTCACGAAATCCATCGTAATGTGCTCCCACTTCCACTGAGGAATCGGCAATGATAGCAATGTCCCAGCAGGTCTCTGGTGCTCAATCTTCACCTGCTGACAAGTAAGGCACTGAGAAATGAACAAAGCAATATCTTTCTTCATACCTGGCCACCAGTAGAGTCGACGAAGATCCTGATACATCTTCGTACTGCCTGGATGAATAGAATATGGGGCGGTATGAGCCTCTGTCAGAATGTCTCGTCGAATATCATCGCCAATAGGAACACAAATACGGCCTCTGAAAATCACCAAACCATCACCATTCGAACCAAACTCTGAGTTACCTCTCTCCTCAGCTCTAGCTCTCAACTCTGTCAACTGAACATCAGTCGACTGCTCTCTACGGATCCTGTCCGTCAAAGTAGTCCGAATGACCAACGCTGAAAGCCGAGCAATGGTTCCCGGAACTACCAAAGAAATATTTTCTCGCTGCTAATCCATCAACAATGGCCTCTGAATCAAAGAACTCAAAGAAGCACTCGACTTCCGGCTCAAAGCATCAGCCACAACATTCGCCTTCCCTGGGTGGTAACTGATAGTCACATCATAATCTTTGACAAGCTCTAACCACCTCCTCTGTCGCATATTGAGCTCTTTCTGCGAAAACAGATACTTCAAACTCTTGTGGTCTGTGAAGATCTCACACTTTTCGCCATACAAGTAATGTCTCCAAATCTTCAGGGCGAAAACCACAGCTGCTAGCTCTAAATCTTGCGTCGGATAATTCTTCTCATAGTCTTTCAACTGGCGAGAAGCATAGGCAATAACCTTACCTCGCTGCATCAGCACTGCACCAAGGCCTCTCTTCGACGCATCGGTAAAGACAACAAAATCCTCAGAACCACTGGGCAATGAAAGAACAGGAGCTGTCGTCAATCTATCCTTCAGCTCTTGGAATGCACTCTGGCAATCGATGGACCACTCGAACTTCACAGTCTTCCTCGTCAGATTGGACAGGGGCAGGGCAATCTTGGAAAAATCTGAAATGAAACGACGATAATAACCCGCCAAACCAAGGAAACTGCGTACCTCTGAAACAATAGTAGGAATAGGCCAATTCTGAATCGCCTCTATCTTCAATGGATCAACAGCAATGCCATCCCTCGAAACAACATGGCCTAGGAAAGAAATCTGATCCAGCCAAAACTCACACTTCTTCAGCTTGGCAAACAACCTCTTCTCTCGCAACAATTGAAGAACCACTCGGAGATGCTCTGCATGAAGCTCTCTGGTCTTGGAATAGATCAAGATATCATCGATAAAGACAATGACGAAGCTATCCAGATAAGGCTTGAACACACGGTTCATCAGATCCATAAAGACTGAAGGGGCATTGGTCAGACCAAAAGACATAACCATAAACTCATAGTGACCGTACCTGGTCCGGAACGCTGTCTTAGGGATATCGGACTCCCTAACCATCAACTGATAGTAGCCAGACCGAAGATCAATCTTCGAAAAGACAGTGGCACCATGGAGCTGGTCAAACAAATCATCTATTCGTGGCAACGGATACTTGTTCTTGACAGTCACTTTGTTGAGCTCCCTGTAGTCGATACACAGTCGCAAAGAACCATCCTTCTTCTTCACAAAAAGGACCGGAGCTCCCCAAGGGGAAGAACTCGGTCGAATGAAACCCTTGTCCACTAGATCCTACAATTGCGCCTTCAACTCCTTCATCTCAGTAGGGGCCATCCTGTACGGAGCCTTAGAAATAGGAACCGTACCTGGAGCTAGATCAATAACGAACTCAACATCTCTGTCCGGCGGCAAACCCGGAACATCATCCTCAAACACATCAGAAAACTCCCTCACAACATCGATATCATCTAAATTCAACTTAACCAGTCTATCCACATCCACAATAGAAGCCAGAAACACATCACAACCTCTACACATCAACTGCTCAGCCTCAAGACAAGAAATAAAAGGAAGGACCAGCGAAGTACCTGTGCTGGCGAGAACTCCTCCCTGGCCATCATCTGCAAAAGTCACCTTCTTAGCAACACAATCGATAACTGCACGGTAAGTCGAAAGCCAATCCATGCCAAGAATAACATCAAAGGCAACCATCGGGATGACAATCAAATCAGCAAAAACCTCCCTATCAACAATACGAACGGGGCAAGCAAACACAATCGATGTCGGGCACAACACGTCCCCCGAAGGCAAAACAACACTAAGCTGGAGGGGAAGAACAGAAGGAACTATACCCAGAGATCTCAAAAACAATTCAGACATAAAAGAATGAGTAGCACCAGTATCTATCAAAGTCGTAGCTACTCTGCCTGAAATCAAAATAGTACTAGAGATCAATGAAGAATCATGATTAATACCTTCCTTGGTCATCGTAAAGATACGACCCTGCACCTTCCCTTGGCTAGCTCCTCGTGGACAATCTCTGGAAACGTGGCTTGCCGTGCCACAACGATAACAGGAATGAGTGCCATATCTGCACTCTCCTCGATGATGCTTGCCACACTTAGGGCAAAGTGGCTTCTCTGGATCAACTGGAACTGACGGTGGTCTAGGACTCGACTCCATCTTGCCCTTGCCCTTGAAACGATCCCTGCCCCTCTGATTCGAGCCCTGGCCTCTCTGAACAACAGCTTGGTGCCTCTTCTGCCTCTCTCTGGTGATATCCTTCTCATCTTGCTCGGCCAACAAAGCCTTAGACACAATCTCCTTGAAAGTCACGGCCTTGGACATGTTGATATCACGACGAATCTCAGATCTAAGGCCTCGAATGAAATGAGCGCCTTTATCTTTGTCATTGGAAGCAATGTAAGGAGCAAACAAGCAACCTTCCTCAAACTTGAGAATATACTGACCGACATCCAAGCTCCCCTGTCGAAGCTCCAAGAACTCCGTAACCTTCCTCGCTCGAAGTGCATCGGGAAAGTACTTGTCGTAGAACAAGTCTGTGAACTCTGACCACTTCAATGTCGCAACAGTCACACCAACCTTGGTTGCATTCCACCAAATTCGGGCAGCCTTAACCAACATGAAAACGGCACAACTGATCCTGTCTTTGTCCTCGTACTGGAGATGATCGAAGATCGCCTCTAAAGCCTTGACCCACTCGACAGCAACTAAAGGATCAAATGTAATGCCCAAGATTTTATAACACGTTAGTTTGAGATATGAATGCAACCAGATTATGTTGAGATTTAAAAGTTAAATATGTAAATTTTTGGGCGAAAGTGACTCGCCCGGGCGGACATTTTTGACCGCCCGAGCGAGAATGCCTCGGAGAAGAGGGCCGAGAGTCACTCGCCCGGGCGGATGTTTGTGACCGCCCGAGCGAGGCTGCTGGAATGGGCGAAGGCCGAGAGTTGTTCGCCCGGGCGGACGTTTTTGCTCGCCCAAGCGAGCGTGTAAATTAGTCCAGGGCCGAGAGTTTCTCGCCCGGGCGGAAATTTATGTCCGCCCGAGCGAGAGCCGTGTACATCCAAGGATTTGCCATGTGTCTTGAATCATGCAAGGTATATATATATGTTAGCCTTTCTTTGGCCATTTCATCAGAAGAGACTACCGAGGAAGCTTAGGAGAAGGGTAAGGTGATTTCATCCTTGAATCAAGATTGTGTCACTTTTACATATCCAAACTAAAATCTAAATATAGATTTGAACTCCTCTCTTCATTATCTACAAAGTGATGTAAGTTTCTTGCAATTCTAACATGTTTTGAAATATATGTGTTGGGGAATTTCAGATTTGACTTAGAATATGTGTTCTTGGTATGTTGAGCTTGATATATTCGTGATCGGATTGATTTTCGGACACCACATGCCAATATTCGAAATTCCAGCTTATGTGATATGAGAATTATGCAGAAGTTTGGTGTGTTGAATTGTTATTGTTGAAGATCATGAGTTTAGAATGATACAATGTTGATTAGGGAGAATTGGATTGACCGGTATCGAGAAATACACCGTTATGCCGTCAATAGTGTTGAAATGCACTTGTGAATTGATAGTATAGGTGTTGATTTGGATTAGTAATTGATAAATGGTGTATCAATATTCCATTTCAGATTTATCTTACCTCACTTCGACATCGAGACCTCGACATCGTTAAAGGTTTAGCAACGAAAGGTATAAGTCATGTTTTGTTTGGGGAGATGTAACTCAAATAAGATATTATTTGAGTTTCCCAACCAAAATCACATACGAGTATTATTAAATATTTTGTAACATGTTTATGAATTGTGTATAGCATTATATTCAATCTTTTAACATGTTATGCTTTGATTTCAGAATTGTATTCAAGCATGTATGATCAGTATGATATTCAGCCATGAATATGATTATACGTTGTTTACATATTGATATTCATTGCATATAAGATAGGAGAGTCTTTGACAGGCATTGTCAAATATCTAGACGTTTCGGTGTATCTCAGCATTGAAAGCGGACCGGTTACGGTGGCCGGAAGCGCAACGGAAGCACAAAAAATCGAATTTTATGAGGAAAATTTCGGCCACCCCATTTCTTTGTGCAACAAATACAAAAACACACATAATGACATTCATAGGGTGTTAGAAAATCGTTACCTATCAATCTCAAGAGATTGATGATGGCACCAACCAAGTTGTAAACAACTTGGCTCTTGAATGGCATGAAGAAATCTACAAGCTCCTCCTTTTCTTTGAGTTCTTTCCTTCAAAATCAAGCCCACCACTAACTAGGTAAATCCCTTCTTGTTTTGCACTAGAAAAACAAGAAGATTTATCAAAGAGAAGTATTTTATTCTTCAACAATTTGAAGAACAAAATGGAGAAAAATCTTGAGAGAATTTTTTGATGGAAGTTTCGGCCATATGGAGTGGAATGGAGGAGGGAAGAGTTCTCTTGGGGTTGCAAAAGTTGATCCAAAAGGTGGCATGCCATGCCAATATTTTATTCAAAAGTATTCCCCAACTCTTCACCTCCCATGCATTCATATAATATAGTTTCTATCAAATAAAAAACCATAGACTAAATTTAATTATCTCAAACATATTTGAGACAAATTAAATATTACTTGAATTTACTCAAGTCCCACTAGTTTAAATACAACTTCAATGTCCATCCGTTTGAGGATGACAAGTAGTAGAAACAAACCAATTTTAGTTTAGCCCATAAAGTTTCCAAAAGTAACTCAAGAATATAACATCGCGACTAGAAACAATAAAGTCCTTGGCATGCATGCAACCTAACGGACTTCTATAAAGAACAAAAAATCCGCAATGTTTGAAGCATCATCGGTTTTTAGCAAGCTATAAAATGTGCCATATTAGAGAATCTATCCACAACAAAAAATAGAATCCCTCCCCTTCTTATTCCTAGGCAACCCCAAAATAAAGTCCATAGAAATGTCAATCCAAGTTCTTTTAAGAATAGACGCAGAAGAGTGTCCCAAAGTTCTATGACAACTTCAGTTTGTCCATCCGTTTGAGGATGAAAATAGTAGAATACAACAATTTTTTGCCAAGTTTAGCCCAATAAAGTCTTCCAAAAGTAACTCAAGAATTTAACATCGCGATCAGAAGCAATAGTCCTTGTCATGCAATGCAACCTAACGACTTCTCTAAAGAACAAAATCCGCAATGTTTGAAGCATCATATGCTTTTATGACAAGTATAAAATGTTGCCATCTTAGAGAAATCTATCCCAAAAACGAAAATAGAATCCCTCCCCTTTAGTCATATGCAACTCCAAAATAAGTCCATAGAAATGTCAATCCAAGTTCTTTTTTAAGAATAGCACGCAAAAGTGTTCCCAAAGTTCTATTGACAACTTCAGTGTCCATCCGTTTGAGGATGATTAGTAGTAAAAACAACAATTTTGTGCCAAGTTTAGCCCATTAAGTCTTCCAAATGTAACTCAAGAATAACATCGCGACCAGAAACAATAGTCTAGGCATGCCATGCAACCTAACGACTTTTCTAAAGAACAAATCCGCAATGTTTGAAGCATCATCGGTTTTATGACGAGCTATAAAATGTGCCACTCTTAGATATCTATCCACAACAACGAAAATAGAATCCCTCCCTTCTTAGACCTAGGCAACCCCAAAATAAAGTCAATAAAATGTCAATCCAAGTTTTTTAAAATAGCAACGCAAAAGTGTTCCCAAAGTTTTATTGACAACTTCAGTTTGTCCATCCGTTTGAGGATACAAGTAGTAGAAAACAACAATTTTGTGCCAAGTTTAGCCCATAAAGTATTCCAAAAGTAACTCAAGATTTAACATGCGATAAGAGCAATAGTCTTAGTAATGCCATGCAACCTAACGCTTATAAAGAACAAATCCGCAATGTTTGAAGCATCATCGGTTTTATGACAAGCTATAAAATCTGCCATCTTAGAGAATCTATCCACAACAACGAAAAAAGAATCCCTCCCCTCTTCTAGTCCTAGGCGCAACCCAAAATAAAGTTCATAGAAATGTCAATCCAAGTTCTTTTTAAGAATAGCACGCAAAAGTGTTCCCAAAGTTCTACTGACAACTTCAGTTTGTCCATCCGTTTGAGGATGACAAGTAGTAGAAAACAACAATTTTGTGCAAGTTTAGCCATAAAGTCTTCCAAAAGAACTCAAGAATTACATCGCGAAAGAAACAATAGTCCTAGGCATGCCATGCAACCTAACGACTTCTCTCAAGAACAAATCCGCAAAGTTTGAAGCATCATCGGTTTATGACAAGCTATAAAATGTGACTCTTAGAGAATCTATCCACAAACAACAAAATAGAATCCTCCCCTTCTTACTCCTAGGCAACCCCAAATAAAGTCCATAGAAATGTCAATCCAAGTTCTTTTTAAGAATAGCACGCAAAAGTGTCCCAAGTTCTTATTGTGACACCTTTCCGTAACATTTAAAAATACGCAGCGGAAATAAAAATTTACTTTAAATATGGAAGGAGTTTCAAATACACTTCTTTAAAACATTTACATCCAAAATAAAACATGAATCATTAAATGACATAACAAAACAAAACATCATTCCTATGATCATGCCAGCAAATCATCCTTCCATCAATGATATGCATATGACCCCTGTCTGCAGTCAACGTCCCGGGCCACCACTCTGATCTGCATCAAAGAAATAATGAAATGAGAATAAATCTCAGCAAGTGGAACTCTACATAGCAATGAACAATAAACTCTGTAAAACATAGCTTTGAAATCATAAATACCATCAAAACTCTGGACTGTAAACTCTGAACATGAAATCAATCAATAGCAAATAGCAATAGCAATGAGAATGGTATTTATCGTTTACTATGGGGATTGATATTAATAGTCTCTGTCTGTGGGTTGCTTCGTATCCCAAATCGATATAAATACCGATAACTCTGAGGGATAAAACGCCTATGGCGTTGATCAACTAATATGCATGCAATCTCTGACTATGTATTTATCAATCCGAGGAAACATTTGAATTCTCTGACATTTAAACATGAACTTTGAAACTCTATATTTCTCTTGTATTCCCTTTTTAAATATATGAGACAAACAAATGCCCCAATAAAAGTATAACATGAATGTCAATACATACCAATGGTTCAAAAATGGAAGGGAATATCACATAAAACCTTTTAACACAATACCATATAACCTCATGTGAGCAAAAAGGGGGAATTCCACTTACAACCCCACAGAAACACCACAAACTTAGTTCTTGATCACCACCTACAACAATAATCCAAATATAACACCAATATCAACTCCAAATCCAAGAAAACCAAGCTAATAATCCATAAATCCACAAGAAATAACAACCAACACAACTCTCAACCGAAACCCTAAAAGAATCGCACCAAAAACTTACCTAAGCTTCCTAGCACCACGGAGAACGTTGATCTCAAGTCGAATCGCCAAATAAACGCTTGAATCGAAGATAGGAAGTGAAAGAAATGAAAAAGAAAACCTAAGAAATGAGAGGATTTCAAAATGAAAAGAGGAAAGAATGAAGTCAAATCCATCAAAAAAAGGTACTATAAATCTCGACCATACACTCAACTGTACCTCACCGTGGGTGCGCCAACACAAGGCCGTAGGTGCGCTGAGCTCTGGCAGTCCACAAATTCCTGAACCACAGACACACGCGGGGGCGGCGCTGCTGCAAGCACCGCGGGTGCGCTACACACCCGGGTGCGGTCCCTGCATCACCGCGGGTGCGGTGATGCTACGGCCCCAACACAAAAACTGGAACAGTCGACCGCGGGGTGCACTCCTTGCACTACCGCGGGTGCACTATGGTCACGGCCAAGATCACCTCCAATGCAACTAAAATCGATCCGGAACTCTGAAACGAAACAAACCAAACAACTAACACCTCAAGAACAATATACTAAACTATATGCCCATAAACACAAATCTAAACCTCTAATCAAATAACCCAAAGAACATACGAAACTTAAATGTACACGTACACCAGGTTCGGGCTATTACAATCTCCCCTCCTTAGAGGAATTTCGACCGCGAAATTGACATCACTGCTCGAAAAACTCAGGATACTTCTCTCTCATCTCTTACCTCTGGTCCACGTAGCCTCCTCATCAAATGATTCCTCCAAAGGACTTTAACGATGCCGATCTTTTGTCCTCAATACTCTGACTGTGCGATCCAGAATTGAATCGGAACTCTTGGTACGTCAAATTCGGCGTCAAGTCCAATGGCTCATGGTGAAGACATGGGAAGGATTCTCAATGTACTTCCTGAGCTCGATACGTGAAACACGTTATGAACTCTGTCAAGATCTGTGTGGTAGGGCTAATCTGTAGGCTCGATACCCAACTCTGTCCAATATCTCAAATGGACCAATAACCTCGGACTTAGCTTGCCCTCTTACCAAACCTCATCACACCCTTGAGAGGTGCTATCTTCAGAAAACACGTGGTCTCCAACCTCGAACTGCAAGGTCTACGACGAACATTGCATAGCTCTTCTGTCGGGACTGCGCAGTCTTCATCCTCTCTCGGATCACAGCAACAACATCAGCAGTCGTTGGACCAACTCTGGTTCCAACATCTTCCTCTCACCAACCTCATCCAATACAAGGGAGACCTGCACTTCTGCCTATAAAGTGCCCTCATACGGTGCCATGCCAATCGTCGTGGTAGCTATATATAAGTGAACTCAACCAAAGGCAACATAGAATCCCAGCTACCGGATAATCGATAGTACAAGCTCTGAGAATATCCTCAAGAATCTGAATGACTCTCTCTGACTGACCGTCGCTCTGAGGGTGATAAGCTGTACTAAACGCTAACCGCGAACCCATAGTCTGTGCAAACTCTTCCAAAACTCTGAAGTAAACCGGGGTCACGATCAGACACAATCAACACAGGCACACCATGAAGTCTAACAATCTCTGCGATATAATCCTCGGCATACTGATTCATGGAATACGTCGTCTTGACTGCGGAAGAAAGTGCGCTGACTTGGTCAATCGATCACCGATAACCCAAATAGAATTGAATCCTTCTGCACTCTGGGAGACCAGTCACGAAATCCATCGTAATATGCTCCCACTTCCACTGAGGAATCGGCAATGATAGCAATGTCCCAGCAGATCTCTGATGCTCGATCTTCACCTGCTGACAAGTAAGGCACTGAGAAATGAACAAAAGCAACATCTTCTTCATACCTGGCCAACAATAAGTCGACGAAGATCTGATACATCTTCGTACTGCCTGGATGAATCGAATATGGTGCGGTATGAGCCTTGTCAGAATGTCACGCCGAATATCATCACCAGCAGGAACACAAATACGGCCTCTGAAAGTCACCAAACCATCTCCATTCAGCCCAAACTCTGAATTCCCTCTCTCCTCTGCTCTAGCTCTCAACTCTGTCAACTTAACATCGTCAGTCTGCTCTCTAAGGATCCTGTCCGTCAATGTAGCCGAATGACCAACGCTGAAAGACGAGCAAAGGTCCTCGAAACACCAATGAAATCTCCTCTCTCTGCAAATCCATCAACAACGGTCTCTGAAGCAAAGAACTCAAGGAAGAACTCGACTTACGACTCAACGCATCAGCTACAACATTCGCCTTCCCTGGGTGATAACTAATCGTCACATCATAATCTTTGACAAGCTCTAACCACCTCCTCTGCCGCATGTTGAGCTCTCGCTGAGAAAACAAGTACTTCAAACTCTTGTGGTCTGTGAAGATCTCACACTTTTCGCCATACAAGTAATGTCTCCAAATCTTCAGGGCGAAAACAACAGCTGCCAGCTCTAAATCATGCGTCGGATAATTCCTCTCGAATCCTTCAACTGGCGAGAAGCATAGGCAATGACCTTGCCTCGCTGCATCAGCACTGCACCAAGACCCTTCTTCGACGCATCGGTAAAGACAACAAAATCCTCTGAACCACTGGGCAATGAAAGAATAGGAGCTGTCGTCAATCTATCCTTCAACTCCTGAAATGCACTCTGGCAATCAATGGACCAGTCGAACTTCACAGTATTCCTCGTCAGATTGGACAATGGCAGGGTAATCTTGGAAAAATCTGAGATGAAACGACGAAGTAACCCGTCAAACCAAGGAAACTGCGAACCTCTGAAACAGTAGTAGGAATAGGCGACTTCTGAATCTCCCAATCTTCGCTGGATCAACAGCAATACCATCCTTCGAAACGACATGGCCTAGAAAAGAAATCTGATCCCACAAACTCACACTTCTTCAACTTAGCAAACAGCCTCCTCTCTCTCAACAACTGAAGCACAACTCTGAGATGCTCTGAATGAAGCTCTCTGGTATGGAATAGATCAGGATATCATCGATGAAAACATGACGAAAACATCCAAATTGGCTTGAACACTCGGTTCATCAGATCCATGAAAACTGAAGGGGCATTGGTCAGACCAAAAGACATCACGAGAAACTCATAGTGACCATACCTGGTCTGAACGCCGTCTTAGGGATATCGACTCCCTAACCTTCAACTGATAATAGCCAGACCGAAGATCAATCTTCGAAAAACTGTAGCACATGAAGCTGATCAAACAGATCATATCTCGTGGCAACGGATACTTGTTCTGACAGTCACTTTGTTAAGCTCCCTGTAGTCGATACACAGCCGCAACGACCCATCCTTCTTCTAACAAATAGAACCGGAGCTCCCCAAGGCGAAGAACTCGGACGAATAAAACCCTATCCAAAAGATCCTGCAACGCGTCTTCAACTCTTTCATCTCGGTAGGGGCCATCCTCTACGGAGCCTTAGAAATAGGAACGTACCTGGAGCTAATCAATAACGAACTCCACATCTCTGTCCGGCGGCAACCCGGAACATCATCCTAAAACACATCGGCAAACTCCCTCCACAACATCAATATCATCAATATTCAACTTAACCATACCACATCCACATCCCACAATAGAAGCAAGAAACCCATCGCAACCTCTACACAATAATCTCTCAGCCTCAAGACATGAAATAAAAAAGGAAGGACCAGCGAGTACCTGCACTGGCGAGCATACCTCCCCTCTGGCTATCATTGCAAAAGTCACGTCTTAGCAACGCAATCAATCACAGCACGATAAGTCGATAGCCAATCCAGCCAAGAATAACATCAAAGGCAACCATCGGGATGACAATCAAATCAGCAAAGACCTCACGCTGACAAAACGAACAGGGCATGCATACACAATCGATGTCGGGCACAAGACATCCCCGAAGGCAAAACAACATTGAAGGGAGGGAAAAACAGAAGGAACTATACCCAAAGATCTCAAAAACAATTCAGACATAAAAGAATGAGTAGCACCAGTATCAATCAAAGTAGTAGCTACCCTGCCTGAAATTAAAATAGAACTAGAGATACACGAAGAATCATGATTAATACCCCTTCGTCATCGCAAAGAGCGACCCTGCACCTTCCCTGGCTAGCTCCCTTAGGACAATCTTTGGCAATGGGCCTGCCGTGCCACACGATAACAAGTATTAGTGCCAAATCTGCACTCTCCACGATGAGATCTACCACACTTAGGACATAGAGGTCTCTCTCTGGATCAGATTAAACAAATGGAAACTGACGGTGGTCTAGGACTCGAGTCCACCTTGCCTTTCCCTTTGAACCGATCTTGCCCCTCTGACTCGAACCCTGGCTCTATGAGTAAAAGCCTGATGTCTCGCTTGCCTCTCCCGGGCAATGTCCTTCTCGTCCTGCTCACAGCCAACAATGCCTTGGACACGATCTCCTTCAAAGTAACAGCCTGGACATGTTGAATCTCGTCGAATCTCTGCTCTAAGGCCTCGTAAGAAATGAGCGCCTATCTCTGTATTGGATGCGATGTAAGGAGCAAATAGGCAACCCTCCTCGAACTTCAGAATGTACTCGCCAACATCCAAGCTCCCCTGTCGAAGCTCCAAGAAACTCTGTCACCTTCCTCGCTCGAAGTGCGTCAGGGAAGTACTTGTCATAGAAAAGATCGGTAAACTCAGACCACTTCAAAGTAGAGACATCAACTCCAACTTTGGTCGCATTCCACCAATGCGAGCAGCTTTAACCAACATGAATACAGCACGACTGATACGGTCTCTGTCGAATAACTGAGATGATCGAAGATCGCCTCTAAAGCCTTAACCCACTCGACCGCAACTAACGGATCAGTGCTACTGAAAACTCTGGTGGATCCATCCTCTTGAACGCAGAGAAAATAGCATCAGTGCCAACAGCCTGAGCAACTTGACCTCTCACTTGCCCTCTACCCTGACCTGCTCCCTGCAATCGGAGCAACTGCTGGATCTGTCACTATGAACCTTGGCCTGCTCCTTAAGCAACTTGCCGAACTCGTCGACAACTCGGGAGGAAGAACTATCCTCACCCTCTACAGCTTTCCTCTTAGGTGGGCATCTCTACTCTACAATAGCTCACAAGATACATATCAATTAATAACAATGGATAGATGCAAGAAACATACCGGACGTTGACAGTAGACGAAGTCATATGCATTGGTCCGAAGAACGGGTGCTCTGATACCACTAAATGTGACACCCTAACCCGTACATTAAAAAATACGCAGCGGAAATTAAATTTTACTTTAAATATGGAAGGAGTTTCAAAATACACTTCTTTAAACATTACATCCAAATAAATAAATGATCATTTAAATGACATAACAAAAACAAAACATCATTCCTATGATCATGCCATCAAAATATCCTTCCATCGATGTATGCATATGACCCCTGTTTGCAGTCAACGTCCCGGGCCACCACTCTGATCTGCATCACATGAAATAACTGAAATGAGAATAAATCTCAGCAAGTGGAACTCTTACATAGCAAGAACAATAAACTTGTAAAAAATAGCTTTGAAATCATAAATACCCTCAACTCTGGACTGTAAACTCTGAACATGAATATCATATCAATAGCATAGCAATAGCAATGAGATGGTATTTATCGTTACTATGGGGATTTATATCATAGTATCTCTGTCTGTGGGTTGCTCGTATCCCAAATCGATATAAATACCGATAACTCTGAGGGTATAAAAGCCTATGGGCATGATCAACTAAATTGCATGCAATCTCTGACTATGTATTTATCAATCCGGAAACATTTGAATTCTCTGACATTTAAACATGAACTTTGAAACTCTATATTTCTCTGTATCCCTTTTTCAAATATATGAGACAACAAATGCCCCAATAAATATAACAATTGAATCAATACATACAATGGTTCAAATGGAAGGGAATATCACATAAAACCTTTTAAACACAATACATATAACCTCATGGGAGCAAAAAGGGAGGATTCCACTTACAACCCACAAGAACACCACAAATAGTTCTTGATCACCACCTACAACAATAACCAAATAACACCAATATCAACTCCAAATCCAAGAAACCAAGCTAATAATCCATAAATCCACAAGAATAACAAACCCAACACAACTCTCAACTCGAAACCTTAAAACAATCGCACCAAAAACTTACCTAAGCTTCCTAGCACCACGGAGAACGTTGATCTCAAGTCGAATCGCCAAATAAATGTTTGAACGAAGATAGGAAGTGAAAGAAATGAAGAAAACACCTAAGAAATGAGAAGATTTCAAAATGAAAAGAGGAAAGAATGAAGTCAAATCCATCAAAAAGGTACTATAAATCTCGACCATACCTCTACTGTACATCACGCGGGTGTGCGCCAACACAAAGGCGCAGGTGCGCTGTGAGCTCTCGGCAGTCCACAAAATTCCTGAACCACAGACACCGCGGGTGCGACGCTTGCAAGCACCGCGGGTGCGCTACACACCGCGGGTGCGGTCCCTGCATCACCGCGGGTGCGGGATGCTATGGCCCTCCAACACAAAAAACTGGAACAGTCGACCGCGGGTGCACTCCTTGCACTACCGCGGTGCACTATGGTCACGGCCCAAGATCACCTCCAATGCAACTAAAATCGATCCGAAATCTGAAACGAACAACAACAACAACTAACCCTCAAGAACAATATACTAAACCTACTTATAGCCCATAAACAAAAGTCTAAACCTCTAATCAAATAACCCAAATGAACATACGAATGGAAGGAGTTTCAAATACATTTCATAAAATGTTTACAAAATAAATACATGATCATTCAAATGATATACAAAATGCAAAACAATCATTCCATGATCATGTCCCAAATGATAACAAAAACATCATCCTTCCAATCTTCGTATGCATATGACCTCGACCACAGTCAACGTCCTGTCCGTCGCTCTTATCTGCATCACATGAAAATAACTGAAATGAGTATAAAAACTCAGCAAGTGGAACTCTACATAGCAATGATACATAGTTACTCTGTAAAACATGACTTTGAAATCATAAATACCATCACTCTGAAACATGAATAATATAGCAATAACTGTAGACATAGCAATAGCAATAGATAGCAATACGATGGTATTTCTCTTTTCACTGGTTGGATTGATATCAATAGTATCTTGACTGTGGTTGCAAATATCCCGTCGATATAAATCGATAACTGTGGGGATAAAAGCCTATGGTTGTGATCAACTAATTGCAGCAATGCTCTGACTATGATTCAATCAATCCAATAAAACATTTCATAAAAAACACCATTTAAAGCCGTCGTTCACAATCTCTTATTTCTCTTGTATTCCCTTTTAACAATAGTGAGACATCAATGCCCCCAATAGATAATCAATGGGATCAATACATAACATGAATCAATTGAAGGGAATATCACTTAAAATCTTTAAAACACAATACATATAACATCATGTGGCACAAGGGATGAAATTCACTACAAACCAAAAGAACACCTCCAAACTATACTCTTGGTACACACCTACAACAATAATCCATAATAAACACCAATATCAACTCTAAATCCAAAAACTCAAGTCACACAATCCATTAAACCAACAATAACAACACCCTATAACATTCATAACCAAAACCATGATAGAACTCAACCAAAAACTTACAAGCTTCCTTATACCACGGAGAACCTCGATCTCAAGTCGGAAATCCAAAAAAATCCAAGAATCAAAGGGGAAATGAATGAAATGGTAGAAACCCTAAAAAATGAGAGGAAATCGAGAATGGAGGAAAAGGAAAGGTAGATGAAATGAAGCCAACCACTCCAAAAAGACTAAATATCTCGCCCATACCCCCACCGCGGGGGCGCTGCCACAAGCACCGCGGGTGCGCTAAGCTCACGGCACAACAAAATAAAATCCAGCACGATGAACGCGGGGTGCGGTGCTGCATACCGCGGGTGCGGTGATGCCACGGCCTTCCAAATCCAAAATGATGAATAGTACACCGCGGGGGCACTCCTCTAAGAGCGCGGGTGCACTCAAGCCACGGCAATGAACAGTACTCAATCAACAAAAATCGATCCGAATGCTGAAACGAACAATCAACACCAACTAACACCTCAATAAACAATAACCAATAATACTATGGCCCAAAACACAACTCTAAAATCTAATCACAAACCCAAATAAACATAAAAAACTTAAACCGTACCGTACACCGGGCTCGGCTATTACAATCTCCCCTCCTTAGAGGAATTTCGTCCGCGAATTGACGTCATTGCACGAACAACTCATGATACTTCTCTCTCATCTCATCCTCTGGTTCCCACTAGCCTCCTCGATCAAATGGTTCCTCCAAAGGACTTAACGATGCCGATCTCTTTGTTCCTCAATACTCTAACTGTGCGATCCAAAATCTGGACCGGAATCTTTTGGTACGTCAAATTCGACGTCAAGTCCAATGGCTCGTGGTGAAGGACATGGGAAGGATCTGCAGTATACTTCCTGAGAATCGATACGTGAAACACATTATGGACTCTGTCAAGATCTGGCGGGGTAGGGCTAATCTGTAAGCTCTGTCACCAACTTGTCCAAGATTCAAAAGGGCCAATAAACCTCGGACTCAACTTGCCCTTCTTGCCAAACCTCATCACACCCTTGAGAGGTGCAATCTTAAGGAACACATGGTCGTCGCCAACCTCGAACTGCAAAGGTCTACGACGAACATCTGCATAGCTTTCTGTCTGACTGCGCAGACTCACTCTCTTTCTCTGGATCACAGCACAACATCTGCAGTCTGCTGGACCAACTATGGTCCCAAAATCTTCCTCTCGCCAACCTCATCCAAAAATAAAGGCGATCTGCACTTCCTGCCATAAAGTGCCTCATACGGTGCCATCCCAATCGACGTCTGGTAGCTATTGTTGTACATGAACTCCCACAGTGGCAATTTAGAATCCCAGCTACCAGAATAATCAATAGTACAAGCTCTGAGCAAATCCTCAAGAACTGAATGACTCTCTCTGACTGACCATCGCTCTGAGGGTGTAAGCTGTACTGAACGCTAACCGTGAACCCATAGCTCTTTGCAGACTCTTCCAAAACTCGGAGGTAAATCTAGGATTACGATCAGACACAATCGATACAGGCACACCATGAAGTCTAACAATCTCTTGCAATATAATCCTCGGCATACTGATTCATGGAGTACGTCGTCTTGACTGGGAGAAAGTGCGCTGACTTGGTCAACGATCAACGATAACCCAAATGGAATTGAACCTCTCTGCACTCTGGGAAGACCAGTCACGAAATCCATCGTAATGGCTCCCACTTCCACTGAGGAATCGGCAATGATAGCAAGTCCCCGCAGGTCTCTGGTGCTCAATCTTCACCTGTGACAAGTAAGGCACGAGAAATGAACAAAGCAATATCTTCTTCATACCTGGCCACCCGTAGAGTCGACGAAGATCCTGATACATCTTCGTACTGCCTGGATGAATAGAATATGGGGCGGTATGAGCCTCTGTCAGAATGTCTCGTCGAATATATCGCCAATAGGAACACAAATACGGCCTCTGAAAATACCAAACCATCACCATTCGAACCAAACTCTGAGTTACCTCTCTCCTCAGCTCTAGCTCTCAACTCTGTCAACTGAACATCAGTCGACTGCCTCTCTACGGATTGTCCGTCAAAGTAGTCCGAATGACCAACGCTGAAAGCCGAGCAATGGTTCCCGGAACTACCAAAGAAATATTTTCTCGTGCTCTAATCCATCAACAATGGCCTCTGAATCAAAAGAACTCAAAGAAGCACTCGACTTCCGGCTCAAAGCATCAGCCACAACATCGCCTTCCCTGGGTGGTAACTGATAGTCACATCATAATCTTTGACAAGCCTAACCACCTCCTCTGTCGCATATTGAGCTCTTTCTGCGAAAACAGATACTTCAAACTCTTGGGGTCTGTGAAGTCTCACACTTTTCGCCATACAAGTAATGTCTCAAATCTTCAGGGCGGAAAACCACAGTGCTAGCTCAAATCTTGCGTCGGATAATTCTTCTCATAGTCTTTCAACTGGCGAGAAGCATAGGCAATAACCTTACCTCGCTGCATCAGCACTGCACCAAGGCCTCTTCGCGCATCGGTAAAGACAACAAAATCCTAGAACCACTGGGCAATGAAAGAACAGGAGCTGTCGTCAATCTATCCTTCAGCTCTTGGAATGCACTCTGGCAATCGATGGACCACTCGAACTTCACAGTCTTCCTCGTCAGATTGGACAGGGGCAGGGCAATCTTGGAAAAATCTGAAATGAAACGACGATAATAACCCGCCAAACCAAGGAAACTGCGTACCTCTGAAACAATAGTAGGAATAGGCCAATTCTGAATCGCCTCTATCTCAATGGATCAACAGCAATGCCATCCCTCGAAACAACATGGCCAGGAAAGAAATCTGATCCAGCCAAAACTCACACTTCTTCAGCTTGGCAAACAACCTCTTCTCTCGCAACAATTGAAGAACCACTCGGAGATGCTCTGCATGAAGCTCTCTGGTCTTGGAATAGATCAAGATATCATCGATAAAGACAATGACGAAGCTATCCAGATAGGCTTGAACACACGGTTCATCAGATCCATAAAGACTGAAGGGGCATTGGTCAGACCAAAAGACATAACCATAAACTCATAGGACCGTACCTGGTCCGGAACGCTGTCTTAGGGATATCGGACTCCCTAACCATCAACTGATAGTAGCCAGACCGAAGACAATCTTCGAAAAGACAGTGGCACCATGGAGCTGGTCAAACAAATCATCTATTCGTGGCAACGGAACTTGTTCTGACAGTCACTTTGTTGAGCTCCCTGTAGTCGATACACAGTCGCAAAGAACCATCCTTCTTCTTCACAAAAAGGACCGGAGCTCCCCAAGGGGAAGAACTCGGTCGAATGAAACCCTTGTCCACTAGATCCTACAATTGCGCCTTCAACTCCTTCATTCAGTAGGGGCCATCCTGTACGGAGCCTTAGAAATAGGAACCGTACCTGGAGCTAGATCAATAACGAACTCAACATCTCTGTCCGGCGGCAAACCCGGAACATCATCCTAAACACATCAGAAAACTCCCTCACAACATCGATATCATCTAAATTCAACTTAACAGTCTATCCACATCCACAATAGAAGCCAGAAACACATCACAACCTCTACACATCAACTGCTCAGCCTCAAGACAAGAAATAAAAGGAAGGACACAGCGAAGTACCTGTGCTGGCGGAGAACTCCTCCCTGGCCATCATCTGCAAAAGTCACCTTCTTAGCAACACAATCGATAACTGCACGGTAAGTCGAAAGCCAATCCATGCCAAGAATAACATCAAGGCAACCATCGGGATGACAATCAAATCAGCAAAAACTCCCTATCAACAATACGAACGGGGCAAGCAAACACAATCGATGTCGGGCACAACAGTCCCCCGAAGGCAAAACAACACTAAGCTGGAGGGGAAGAACAGAAGGAACTATACCCAGAGATCTCAAAAACAACAGACATAAAAGAATGAGTAGCACCAGTATCTATCAAAGTCGTAGCTACTCTGCCTGAAATCAAATAGTACTAGAGATCAATGAAGAATCATGATTAAACCTTCCTTGGTCATCGTAAAGATACGACCCTGCACCTTCCCTTGGCTAGCTCCCGTGGACCAATCCTGGAAACGTGGCTTGCCGTGCCACAACGATAACAGGAATGAGTGCCATATCTGCACTCTCCTCGATGATGCTTGCCACACTTAGGGCAAAGGTGGCTTCTCTGGATCAACTGGAACTGACGGTGGTCTAGGACTCGACTCCATCTTGCCCTTGCACAATTTTGTGCCAAGTTTAGCCCATAAAGTCTTCCAAAAGTAACTCAAGAAGATTAACATCGCGACCAGAAACAATAGTCTAGGCATGCCATGCAACCTACGACTTCTCTAAAGACAAATCCACAATTTTTGAAGCATTCATCGTTTTATGACAAGCTATAAAATGTGCCATCTTAGAGAATCTATCACACAACGAAAATAGAATCCCTCCCCTTCTTAGTCTAGGCAACCCCAAAATAAAGTCCATAGAATGTCAATCCAAGTTCTTTTTAAGAATAGCAGCAAAAGTTTTCCAAAGTTTTATTGACAACTTCAGTTTGTCCATCCGTTTTGAGATGACAAGTAGTAGAAAACAACAATTTTTGCCTAAGTTTAGCCCATAAAGTCTTCCAAAAGTAACTCAAAAATTTAACATCGCGATAAGAAGCAATAGTCCTAGTCATGCCATGCAACCTAACGACTTCTCTAAAGAACAAATCCGCCATGTTTGAAGCATCATCGGTTTTATGACAAGCTATAAAATGTGCCATCTTAGTGAATCTATCCACAACAACAAAATAGAATCCCTCCCCTTCTTAATCCTAGCAACCCCAAAATAAAATCCATATAAATGTCAATCCAAGTTCTTTTTAAGAATAACACGCAAAGTGTTCCCAAAGTTCTATTGACAACTTCAGTTTGTCCATCCGTTTGAGGATGACAAGTAGTAGAAAACAACAATTTTGTGTCAAGTTTAGCCCATAAAGTATTCCAAAAGTAACTCAAGAATTTAACATCGCGATAAGAAGCAATAGTCTTAGTCATGCCATGCAACCTAAAGACTTCTCTAAAGAACAAATCCGCAATGTTTGATGCATCATCGGTTTTATGACAAGCTATAAAATGTGCCATCTTAGAGAATCTATCCACAACAACAAAATAGAATCCCTCCCCTTCTTAATCCTAGGCAACCCCAAAATAAAATCCATAGAAATGTCAATCCAAGTTTTTTTTAAGAATAGCACGCAAAAGTGTTCCCAAAGTTCTACTGACAACTTCAGTTTGTCCATCCGTTTGAGGATGACAAGTAGTAGATTACAACAATTTTTTGCCAAGTTTAGCCCATAAAGTCTTCCAAAAGTAACTCAAGAATTTAACATCGCGATCAGAAGCAATAGTCCTAGTCATGCCATGCAACCTAACGACTTCTCTAAAGAACAAATCCGCAAAGTTTGAAGCATCATCGCTTTTATGACAAGCTATAAAATGTGCCATCTTAGAGAATCTATCACAACAACGAAAATAGAATCCCTCCCCATCTTAGTCATATGCAACTCCAAAATAAAGTCCATAGAAATGTCAATCCAAGTTCTTTTTAAGAATAGCACGCAAAAGTGTTCCCAAAGTTCTATTGACAACTTCAGTTTGTCCATCCGTTTGAGGATGATAAGTAGTAGAAAACAACAATTTGTGCCAATTTTAGCCCATAAAGTCTTCAAATGTAACTCAAGAATATAACATCGCGAACAGAAACAATAGTCATATGCATGCCATGCAACCTAACGACTTCTCTAAAGAACAAATCCGCAATGTTTGAAGCATCATCGGTTTTATGACAAGCTATAAAATGTGCCATCTTAGAGAATCTATCCACAACAACGAAAAATAGAATCCCTCCCCTTCTTAGTCCTAGGCAACCCCAAAATAAAGTCCATAGAAATGTCAATCCAAGTTCTTTTTAAGAATAGCACGCAAAAGTGTTCCCAAAGTTCTACTGACAACTTCAGTTTGTCCATCCGTTTGAGGATGACAAGTAGTAGAAAACAACAATTTTGTGCCAAGTTTAGCCCATAAAGTATTCCAAAAGTAACTCAAGAATTTAACATCGCGAGAAGAAGCAATAGTCTTAGTCATGCCATGCAACCTAACGACTTCTCTAAAGAACAAATCCGCAATGTTTGAAGCATCATCGGTTTTATGACAAGCTATAAAATGTGCCATCTTAGAGAATCTATCCACAACAACGAAAATAGAATCCATCTCCTTCTTAGTCCTAGGCAACCCCAAAATAAAGTCCATAGAAATGTCAATCCAAGTTCTTTTTAATAATAGCACGCAAATGTGTTCATAAAGTTCTATTGACAACTTCAGTTTATCCATCCGTTTGAGGATGACAAGTAGTAGAAAACAACAATTTTGTGCCAAGTTTAGCCCATAAAGTACTTCCAAAAGTAACTCAAGAATATAACATCGCGACCAGAAACAATAGTCCTAGGCATGCCATGCAACCTAACGACTTCTCTAAAGAACAAATCCGCAATGTTTGAAGCATCATCGTTTTATGACAAGCTATAAAATGTGCAATCTTAGAGAATCTATCCACAACAAGAAAAACAGAATCCCTCTCCTTCTTAGTCCTAGGCAACCCCAAAATAAAGTCCATAGAAATGTCAATCCAAGTTCTTTTTAAGAATAGCACGCAAAAGTGTTCCCAAAGTTCAATCGACAACTTCAATTTGTCCATCCGTTTGAGGATGACAAGTAGTAGAAAACAACAATTTTAGTTTAGCCCATAAAGTCTTCCAAAAGTAACTCAAGAATATAACATCGCGACTAGAAACAATAGTCCTTGGCATGCCATGCACCTAACGAATTCTATAAAGAACAAATGCGCAATGTTTGATGCAATCATCGGTTTTATAGCAAGCTATAAAATGTGCCATATTAGAGAATCTATCCACAACAAAAAAATAGAATCCCTCCCCTTCTTAGTCCTAGGCAAGCCCAAAATAAAGTCCATAGAAATGTCAATCCAAGTTCTTTTTAAGAATAGCACGCAGAAGTGTTCCCAAAGTTCTATTGACAACTTCAGTTTGTCCATCCGTTTGAGGATGAAAAGTAGTAGAATACAACAATTTTTTGCCAAGTTTAGCCCATAAAGTCTTCCAAAAGTAACTCAAGAATTTAACATCGCGATCAGAAGCAATAGTCCTATTCATGCAATGCAACCTAACGACTTCTCTAAAGAACAAATCCGCAATGTTTGAAGCATCATTGCTTTTATGACAAGCTATAAAATGTGCCATCTTAGAGAATCTATCACAACAACGAAAATAGAATCCCTCCCCATCTTAGTCATATGCAACTCCAAAATAAAGTCCATAGAAATGTCAATCCAAGTTCTTTTTAAGAATAAGCACGCAAAAGTGTTCCCAAAGTTCTATTGACAACTTCAATTTGTCCATCCGTTTGAGGATGATAAGTAGTAGAAAACAACAATTTTGTGCCAAGTTTAGCCCATAAAGTCTTCCAAATGTAACTCAAGAATATAACATCGCGACCAGAAACAATAGTCCTAGGCATGCCATACAAC
This sequence comes from Primulina eburnea, assembly GCF_022965805.1. Lineage (NCBI taxonomy): Eukaryota > Viridiplantae > Streptophyta > Magnoliopsida > Lamiales > Gesneriaceae > Primulina > Primulina eburnea. The sequence continues at coordinate 95,864 of NW_027331287.1, forward strand.
CTAACGACTTCTCTAAAGAACAAATCCGCAATGTTTGAAGCATCATCGGTTTTATGACGAGCTATAAAATGTGCCATCTTAGATAATCTATCCACAACAACGAAAATAGAATCCCTCCCCTTCTTAGACCTAGGCAACCCCAAAATAAAGTCAATAGAAATGTCAATCCAAGTTCTTTTTAAAATAGCACGCAAAAGTGTTCCCAAAGTTTTATTGACAACTTCAGTTTGTCCATCCGTTTGAGGATGAAAAGTAGTAGAAAACAACAATTTTGTGCCAAGTTTAGCCCATAAAGTATTCCAAAAGTAACTCAAGAATTTAACATCGCGATAAGAAGCAATAGTCTTAGTAATGCCATGCAACCTAACGACTTCTATAAAGAACAAATCCGCAATGTTTGAAGCATCATCGGTTTTATGACAAGCTATAAAATCTGCCATCTTAGAGAATCTATCAACAACAACGAAAAAGAATCCCTCCCCTTCTTAGTCCTAGGCAACCCCAAAATAAAGTCCATAGAAATGTCAATCCAAGTTCTTTTTAAGAATAGCACGCAAAAGTGTTCCCAAAGTTCTATTGACAACTTCAGTTTGTCCATCCGTTTGAGGATGACAAGTAGTAGAAAACAACAATTTTGTGCCAAGTTTAGCCCATAAAGTCTTCAAAAAGTAACTCAAGAATATTACATCGCGACAAGAAACAATAGTCCTAGGCATGCCATGCAACCTAACGACTTCTCTCAAGAACAAATCCACAAAGTTTGAAGCATCATCGGTTTTATGACAAGCTATAAAATGTGACATCTTAGAGAATCTATCAACAACAACAAAAATAGAATCCCTCCCCTTCTTACTCCTAGGCTAACCCCAAAATAAAGTCCATAGAAATGTCAATCCAAGTTCTTTTTAAGAATATCACGCAAAAGTGTTCCCAAAGTTCTATTGTGACACCTCTAACCCGTAACATTAAAAATACGCAGCGGAAATTAAAAATTTTACTTTAAATATGGAAGGAGTTTCAAAATACACTTCTTTAAACATTTACATCCAAAATAAATACATGATCATTTAAATGACATAACAAAAACAAAACATCATTCCTATGATCATGCCATCAAAATCATCCTTCCATCGATGTATGCATATGACCCCTGTCTCGCAGTCAACGTCCCGGGCCACCACTCTGATCTGCATCACATGAAATAACTGAAATGAGAATAAATCTCAGCAAGTGGAACTCTTACATAGCAATGAACAATAAACTCTGTAAAACATAGCTTTGAAATCATAAATACCATCAACTCTGGACTGTAAACTCTGAACATGAATATCATATCAATAGCAATAGCAATAGCAATGAGATGGTATTTATCGTTACTATGGGGATTGATATCAATAGTATCTCTGTCTGTGGGTTGCTCGTATCCCAAATCGATATAAATACCGATAACTCTGAGGGATAAAAGCCTATGGGCGTTGATCAACTAATATTGCATGCAATCTCTGACTATGTATTTATCAATCCGGAAACATTTGAATTCTCTGACATTTAAACATGAACTTTGAAACTCTATATTTCTCTTGTATTCCCTTTTTCAATATATATGAGACAACAAATGCCCCAATAAATATAACAATTGAATCAATACATACAATGGTTCAAATGGAAGGGAATATCACATAAAACCTTTTAAACACAATACATATAACCTCATGTGAGCAAAAAGGGAGGAATTCCACTTACAACCCACAAGAACACCACAAACTTAGTTCTTGATCACCACCTACAACAATAATCCAAATATAACACCAATATCAACTCCAAATCCAAGAAACCAAGCTAATAATCCATAAATCCACAAGAATAACAAACCCAACACAACTCTCAACTCGAAACCTTAAAAGAATCGCACCAAAAACTTACCTAAGCTTCCTAGCACCACGGAGAACGTTGATCTCAAGTCGAATCGCCAAATAAACGCTTGAATCGAAGATAGGAAGTGAAAGAAATGAAGAAAACCCTAAGAAATGAGAGGATTTCAAAATGAAAAGAGGAAAGAATGAAGTCAAATCCATCAAAAAGGTACTATAAATCTCGACCATACCTCTACTGTACATCACCGCGGGTGCGCCAACACAAAGGCCGCAGGTGCGCTGAGCTCTCGGCAGTCCACAAAATTCCTGAACCACAGACACCGCGGGTGCGGCGCTGCAAGCACCGCGGGTGCGCTACACACCGCGGGTGCGGTCCCTGCATCACCGCGGGTGCGGTGATGCTACGGCCCTCCAACACAAAAACTGGAACAGTCGACCGCGGGTGCACTCCTTGCACTACCGCGGGTGCACTATGGTCACGGCCAAGATCACCTCCAATGCAACTAAAATCGATCCGGAACTCTGAAACGAACAACCAACAACAACTAACACCTCAAGAACAATATACTAAACATACTATAGCCCATAAACACAAATCTAAACCTCTAATCAAATAACCCAAATGAACATACGAAACTTAAATCGTACCGTACACCGGGTTCGGCTATTACAATCTCCCCTCCTTAGAGGAATTTCGACCGCGAAATTGACATCACTGCTCGAACAACTCAGGATACTTCTCTCTCATCTCTACCTCTGGTTCCCACGTAGCCTCCTCTATCAAATGATTCCTCCAAAGGACTTTAACGATGCCGATCTCTTTGTTCCTCAATACTCTGACTGTGCGATCCAGAATCTGAATCGGAATCTCTTGGTACGTCAAATTCGGCGTCAAGTCCAATGGCTCATGGTGAAGAACATGGGAAGGATTCTCAATGTACTTCCTGAGCATCGATACGTGAAACACGTTATGAACTCTGTCAAGATCTGGTGGTAGGGCTAATCTGTAGGCTCGATCACCAACTCTGTCCAATATCTCAAATGGACCAATAAACCTCGGACTCAGCTTGCCCTTCTTACCAAACCTCATCACACCCTTGAGAGGTGCTATCTTCAGAAACACGTGGTCGCCAACCTCGAACTGCAAAGGTCTACGACGAACATCTGCATAGCTCTTCTGTCTGGACTGCGCAGTCTTCATCCTCTCTCGGATCACAGCAACAACATCAGCAGTCTGTTGGACCAACTCTGGTCCCAACATCTTCCTCTCACCAACCTCATCCCAATACAAGGGAGACCTGCACTTCCTGCCATAAAGTGCCTCATACGGTGCCATGCCAATCGTCGCCTGGTAGCTATTATTATAAGTGAACTCAACCAAAGGCAACATAGAATCCCAGCTACCTGGATAATCGATAGTACAAGCTCTGAGCATATCCTCAAGAATCTGAATGACTCTCTCTGACTGACCGTCGCTCTGAGGGTGATAAGCTGTACTAAACGCTAACCGCGAACCCATAGCTCTGTGCAAACTCTTCCAAAACTCTGAAGTAAACCTGGGGTCACGATCAGACACAATCGACACAGGCACACCATGAAGTCTAACAATCTCTGCGATATAATCCTCGGCATACTGATTCATGGAATACGTCGTCTTGACTGGAAGAAAGTGCGCTGACTTGGTCAATCGATCAACGATAACCCAAATAGAATTGAATCCTTTCTGCACTCTGGGAAGACCAGTCACGAAATCCATCGTAATATGCTCCCACTTCCACTGAGGAATCGGCAATGATAGCAATGTCCCAGCAGGTCTCTGATGCTCGATCTTCACCTGCTGACAAGTAAGGCACTGAGAAATGAACAAAGCAACATCTTTCTTCATACCTGGCCACCAATAGAGTCGACGAAGATCCTGATACATCTTCGTACTGCCTGGATGAATCGAATATGGTGCGGTATGAGCCTCTGTCAGAATGTCACGCCGAATATCATCACCAGCAGGAACACAAATACGGCCTCTGAAAGTCACCAAACCATCTCCATTCAGCCCAAACTCTGAATTCCCTCTCTCCTCTGCTCTAGCTCTCAACTCTGTCAACTGAACATCGTCAGTCTGCTCTCTACGGATCCTGTCCGTCAATGTAGCCCGAATGACCAACGCTGAAAGACGAGCAATGGTCCCCGGAACCACCAATGAAATCTCCTCTCTCTGCAAATCCATCAACAACGGTCTCTGAAGCAAAGAACTCAAGGAAGAACT
>NW_027331288.1:0-104576 GCF_022965805.1 Primulina eburnea
TGTCACTCCACGGTCTTTTTAAGAATAGCACGCAAAAGTGTTCCCAAAGTTTCTTGACAACTTCAGTTTGTCCATCCGTTTGAGGATGACAAGTAGTAGAAAACAACAATTTTGTGCCAAGTTTAGCCCATAAAGTATTCCAAAAGTAACTCAAGAATTTAACATCGCGACCAGAAACAATAGTCCTAGGCATGCCATGCAACCTAACGACTTCTCTAAAGAACAAATCCGCAATGTTTGAAGCATCATCGGTTTTATGACAAGCTATAAAATGTGCAATCTTAGAGAATCTATCCACAACAACAAAAATAGAATCCCTCCCCTTTTAGTCCTAGGCAACCCCAAAATAAAGTCCATAGAAATGTCAATCCAAGTTCTTTTTAAGAATAGCACGCAAAAGTGTTCCCAAAGTTCTATTGACAACTTCAGTTTGTCCATCCGTTTGAGGATGACAAGTAGTAGAAAACAACAATTTTGTGCCAAGTTTAGCCCATAAAGTATTCCAAAAGTAACTCAAGAATTTAACATCGCGACCAGAAACAATAGTCCTAGGCATGCCATGCAACCTAACGACTTCTCTAAAGAACAAATCCGCAATGTTTGAAGCATCATCGGTTTTATGACAAGCTATAAAATGTGCAATCTTAGAGAATCTATCCACAACAACAAAAATAGAATCCCTCCCCTTCTTAGTCCTAGGCAACCCCAAAATAAAGTCCATAGAAATGTCAATCCAAGTTCTTTTTAAGAATAGCACGCAAAAGTGTTCCCAAAGTTCTATTGACAACTTCAGTTTGTCCATCCGTTTGAGGATGACAAGTAGTAGAAAACAACAATTTTGTGCCAAGTTTAGCCCATAAAGTATTCCAAAAGTAACTCAAGAATTTAACATCGCGACCAGAAACAATAGTCCTAGGCATGCCATGCAACCTAACGACTTCTCTAAAGAACAAATCCGCAATGTTTGAAGCATCATCGGTTTTATGACAAGCTATAAAATGTGCAATCTTAGAGAATCTATCCACAACAACAAAAATAGAATCCCTCCCCTTCTTAGTCCTAGGCAACCCCAAAATAAAGTCCATAGAAATGTCAATCCAAGTTCTTTTTAAGAATAGCACGCAAAAGTGTTCCCAAAGTTCTATTGACAACTTCAGTTTGTCCATCCGTTTGAGGATGACAAGTAGTAGAAAACAACAATTTTGTGCCAAGTTTAGCCCATAAAGTATTCCAAAAGTAACTCAAGAATTTAACATCGCGACCAGAAACAATAGTCCTAGGCATGCCATGCAACCTAACGACTTCTCTAAAGAACAAATCCGCAATGTTTGAAGCATCATCGGTTTTATGACAAGCTATAAAATGTGCAATCTTAGAGAATCTATCCACAACAACAAAAATAGAATCCCTCCCCTTCTTAGTCCTAGGCAACCCCAAAATAAAGTCCATAGAAATGTCAATCCAAGTTCTTTTTAAGAATAGCACGCAAAAGTGTTCCCAAAGTTCTATTGACAACTTCAGTTTGTCCATCCGTTTGAGGATGACAAGTAGTAGAAAACAACAATTTTGTGCCAAGTTTAGCCCATAAAGTATTCCAAAAGTAACTCAAGAATTTAACATCGCGACCAGAAACAATAGTCCTAGGCATGCCATGCAACCTAACGACTTCTCTAAAGAACAAATCCGCAATGTTTGAAGCATCATCGGTTTTATGACAAGCTATAAAATGTGCAATCTTAGAGAATCTATCCACAACAACAAAAATAGAATCCCTCCCCTTTTAGTCCTAGGCAACCCCAAAATAAAGTCCATAGAAATGTCAATCCAAGTTCTTTTTAAGAATAGCACGCAAAAGTGTTCCCAAAGTTCTATTGACAACTTCAGTTTGTCCATCCGTTTGAGGATGACAAGTAGTAGAAAACAACAATTTTGTGCCAAGTTTAGCCCATAAAGTATTCCAAAAGTAACTCAAGAATTTAACATCGCGACCAGAAACAATAGTCCTAGGCATGCCATGCAACCTAACGACTTCTCTAAAGAACAAATCCGCAATGTTTGAAGCATCATCGGTTTTATGACAAGCTATAAAATGTGCAATCTTAGAGAATCTATCCACAACAACAAAAATAGAATCCCTCCCCTTTTTAGTCCTAGGCAACCCCAAAATAAAGTCCATAGAAATGTCAATCCAAGTTCTTTTTAAGAATAGCACGCAAAAGTGTTCCCAAAGTTCTATTGACAACTTCAGTTTGTCCATCCGTTTGAGGATGACAAGTAGTAGAAAACAACAATTTTGTGCCAAGTTTAGCCCATAAAGTATTCCAAAAGTAACTCAAGAATTTAACATCGCGACCAGAAACAATAGTCCTAGGCATGCCATGCAACCTAACGACTTCTCTAAAGAACAAATCCGCAATGTTTGAAGCATCATCGGTTTTATGACAAGCTATAAAATGTGCAATCTTAGAGAATCTATCCACAACAACAAAAATAGAATCCCTCCCCTTTTTAGTCCTAGGCAACCCCAAAATAAAGTCCATAGAAATGTCAATCCAAGTTCTTTTTAAGAATAGCACGCAAAAGTGTTCCCAAAGTTCTATTGACAACTTCAGTTTGTCCATCCGTTTGAGGATGACAAGTAGTAGAAAACAACAATTTTGTGCCAAGTTTAGCCCATAAAGTATTCCAAAAGTAACTCAAGAATTTAACATCGCGACCAGAAACAATAGTCCTAGGCATGCCATGCAACCTAACGACTTCTCTAAAGAACAAATCCGCAATGTTTGAAGCATCATCGGTTTTATGACAAGCTATAAAATGTGCAATCTTAGAGAATCTATCCACAACAACAAAAATAGAATCCCTCCCCTTTTTAGTCCTAGGCAACCCCAAAATAAAGTCCATAGAAATGTCAATCCAAGTTCTTTTTAAGAATAGCACGCAAAAGTGTTCCCAAAGTTCTATTGACAACTTCAGTTTGTCCATCCGTTTGAGGATGACAAGTAGTAGAAAACAACAATTTTGTGCCAAGTTTAGCCCATAAAGTATTCCAAAAGTAACTCAAGAATTTAACATCGCGACCAGAAACAATAGTCCTAGGCATGCCATGCAACCTAACGACTTCTCTAAAGAACAAATCCGCAATGTTTGAAGCATCATCGGTTTTATGACAAGCTATAAAATGTGCCATCTTAGAGAATCTATCCACAACAACAAAAATAGAATCCCTCCCCTTCTTAGTCCTAGGCAACCCCAAAATAAAGTCCATAGAAATGTCAATCCAAGTTCTTTTTAAGAATAGCACGCAAAAGTGTTCCCAAAGTTCTATTGACAACTTCAGTTTGTCCATCCGTTTGAGGATGACAAGTAGTAGAAAACAACAATTTTGTGCCAAGTTTAGCCCATAAAGTATTCCAAAAGTAACTCAAGAATTTAACATCGCGACCAGAAACAATAGTCCTAGGCATGCCATGCAACCTAACGACTTCTCTAAAGAACAAATCCGCAATGTTTGAAGCATCATCGGTTTTATGACAAGCTATAAAATGTGCCATCTTAGAGAATCTATCCACAACAACAAAAATAGAATCCCTCCCCTTCTTAGTCCTAGGCAACCCCAAAATAAAGTCCATAGAAATGTCAATCCAAGTTCTTTTTAAGAATAGCACGCAAAAGTGTTCCCAAAGTTCTATTGACAACTTCAGTTTGTCCATCCGTTTGAGGATGACAAGTAGTAGAAAACAACAATTTTGTGCCAAGTTTAGCCCATAAAGTATTCCAAAAGTAACTCAAGAATTTAACATCGCGACCAGAAACAATAGTCCTAGGCATGCCATGCAACCTAACGACTTCTCTAAAGAACAAATCCGCAATGTTTGAAGCATCATCGGTTTTATGACAAGCTATAAAATGTGCCATCTTAGAGAATCTATCCACAACAACAAAAATAGAATCCCTCCCCTTCTTAGTCCTAGGCAACCCCAAAATAAAGTCCATAGAAATGTCAATCCAAGTTCTTTTTAAGAATAGCACGCAAAAGTGTTCCCAAAGTTCTATTGACAACTTCAGTTTGTCCATCCGTTTGAGGATGACAAGTAGTAGAAAACAACAATTTTGTGCCAAGTTTAGCCCATAAAGTATTCCAAAAGTAACTCAAGAATTTAACATCGCGACCAGAAACAATAGTCCTAGGCATGCCATGCAACCTAACGACTTCTCTAAAGAACAAATCCGCAATGTTTGAAGCATCATCGGTTTTATGACAAGCTATAAAATGTGCCATCTTAGAGAATCTATCCACAACAACAAAAATAGAATCCCTCCCCTTCTTAGTCCTAGGCAACCCCAAAATAAAGTCCATAGAAATGTCAATCCAAGTTCTTTTTAAGAATAGCACGCAAAAGTGTTCCCAAAGTTCTATTGACAACTTCAGTTTGTCCATCCGTTTGAGGATGACAAGTAGTAGAAAACAACAATTTTGTGCCAAGTTTAGCCCATAAAGTATTCCAAAAGTAACTCAAGAATTTAACATCGCGACCAGAAACAATAGTCCTAGGCATGCCATGCAACCTAACGACTTCTCTAAAGAACAAATCCGCAATGTTTGAAGCATCATCGGTTTTATGACAAGCTATAAAATGTGCAATCTTAGAGAATCTATCCACAACAACAAAAATAGAATCCCTCCCCTTTTTAGTCCTAGGCAACCCCAAAATAAAGTCCATAGAAATGTCAATCCAAGTTCTTTTTAAGAATAGCACGCAAAAGTGTTCCCAAAGTTCTATTGACAACTTCAGTTTGTCCATCCGTTTGAGGATGACAAGTAGTAGAAAACAACAATTTTGTGCCAAGTTTAGCCCATAAAGTATTCCAAAAGTAACTCAAGAATTTAACATCGCGACCAGAAACAATAGTCCTAGGCATGCCATGCAACCTAACGACTTCTCTAAAGAACAAATCCGCAATGTTTGAAGCATCATCGGTTTTATGACAAGCTATAAAATGTGCAATCTTAGAGAATCTATCCACAACAACAAAAATAGAATCCCTCCCCTTCTTAGTCCTAGGCAACCCCAAAATAAAGTCCATAGAAATGTCAATCCAAGTTCTTTTTAAGAATAGCACGCAAAAGTGTTCCCAAAGTTCTATTGACAACTTCAGTTTGTCCATCCGTTTGAGGATGACAAGTAGTAGAAAACAACAATTTTGTGCCAAGTTAGCCCATAAAGTATTCCAAAAGTAACTCAAGAATTTAACATCGCGACCAGAAACAATAGTCCTAGGCATGCCATGCAACCTAACGACTTCTCTAAAGAACAAATCCGCAATGTTTGAAGCATCATCGGTTTTATGACAAGCTATAAAATGTGCAATCTTAGAGAATCTATCCACAACAACAAAAATAGAATCCCTCCCCTTCTTAGTCCTAGGCAACCCCAAAATAAAGTCCATAGAAATGTCAATCCAAGTTCTTTTTAAGAATAGCACGCAAAAGTGTTCCCAAAGTTCTATTGACAACTTCAGTTTGTCCATCCGTTTGAGGATGACAAGTAGTAGAAAACAACAATTTTGTGCCAAGTTTAGCCCATAAAGTATTCCAAAAGTAACTCAAGAATTTAACATCGCGACCAGAAACAATAGTCCTAGGCATGCCATGCAACCTAACGACTTCTCTAAAGAACAAATCCGCAATGTTTGAAGCATCATCGGTTTTATGACAAGCTATAAAATGTGCAATCTTAGAGAATCTATCCACAACAACAAAAATAGAATCCCTCCCCTTCTTAGTCCTAGGCAACCCCAAAATAAAGTCCATAGAAATGTCAATCCAAGTTCTTTTTAAGAATAGCACGCAAAAGTGTTCCCAAAGTTCTATTGACAACTTCAGTTTGTCCATCCGTTTGAGGATGACAAGTAGTAGAAAACAACAATTTTGTGCCAAGTTTAGCCCATAAAGTATTCCAAAAGTAACTCAAGAATTTAACATCGCGACCAGAAACAATAGTCCTAGGCATGCCATGCAACCTAACGACTTCTCTAAAGAACAAATCCGCAATGTTTGAAGCATCATCGGTTTTATGACAAGCTATAAAATGTGCAATCTTAGAGAATCTATCCACAACAACAAAAATAGAATCCCTCCCCTTCTTAGTCCTAGGCAACCCCAAAATAAAGTCCATAGAAATGTCAATCCAAGTTCTTTTTAAGAATAGCACGCAAAAGTGTTCCCAAAGTTCTATTGACAACTTCAGTTTGTCCATCCGTTTGAGGATGACAAGTAGTAGAAAACAACAATTTTGTGCCAAGTTTAGCCCATAAAGTATTCCAAAAGTAACTCAAGAATTTAACATCGCGACCAGAAACAATAGTCCTAGGCATGCCATGCAACCTAACGACTTCTCTAAAGAACAAATCCGCAATGTTTGAAGCATCATCGGTTTTATGACAAGCTATAAAATGTGCAATCTTAGAGAATCTATCCACAACAACAAAAATAGAATCCCTCCCCTTCTTAGTCCTAGGCAACCCCAAAATAAAGTCCATAGAAATGTCAATCCAAGTTCTTTTTAAGAATAGCACGCAAAAGTGTTCCCAAAGTTCTATTGACAACTTCAGTTTGTCCATCCGTTTGAGGATGACAAGTAGTAGAAAACAACAATTTTGTGCCAAGTTTAGCCCATAAAGTATTCCAAAAGTAACTCAAGAATTTAACATCGCGACCAGAAACAATAGTCCTAGGCATGCCATGCAACCTAACGACTTCTCTAAAGAACAAATCCGCAATGTTTGAAGCATCATCGGTTTTATGACAAGCTATAAAATGTGCAATCTTAGAGAATCTATCCACAACAACAAAAATAGAATCCCTCCCCTTCTTAGTCCTAGGCAACCCCAAAATAAAGTCCATAGAAATGTCAATCCAAGTTCTTTTTAAGAATAGCACGCAAAAGTGTTCCCAAAGTTCTATTGACAACTTCAGTTTGTCCATCCGTTTGAGGATGACAAGTAGTAGAAAACAACAATTTTGTGCCAAGTTTAGCCCATAAAGTATTCCAAAAGTAACTCAAGAATTTAACATCGCGACCAGAAACAATAGTCCTAGGCATGCCATGCAACCTAACGACTTCTCTAAAGAACAAATCCGCAATGTTTGAAGCATCATCGGTTTTATGACAAGCTATAAAATGTGCAATCTTAGAGAATCTATCCACAACAACAAAAATAGAATCCCTCCCCTTCTTAGTCCTAGGCAACCCCAAAATAAAGTCCATAGAAATGTCAATCCAAGTTCTTTTTAAGAATAGCACGCAAAAGTGTTCCCAAAGTTCTATTGACAACTTCAGTTTGTCCATCCGTTTGAGGATGACAAGTAGTAGAAAACAACAATTTTGTGCCAAGTTTAGCCCATAAAGTATTCCAAAAGTAACTCAAGAATTTAACATCGCGACCAGAAACAATAGTCCTAGGCATGCCATGCAACCTAACGACTTCTCTAAAGAACAAATCCGCAATGTTTGAAGCATCATCGGTTTTATGACAAGCTATAAAATGTGCAATCTTAGAGAATCTATCCACAACAACAAAAATAGAATCCCTCCCCTTTTTAGTCCTAGGCAACCCCAAAATAAAGTCCATAGAAATGTCAATCCAAGTTCTTTTTAAGAATAGCACGCAAAAGTGTTCCCAAAGTTCTATTGACAACTTCAGTTTGTCCATCCGTTTGAGGATGACAAGTAGTAGAAAACAACAATTTTGTGCCAAGTTTAGCCCATAAAGTATTCCAAAAGTAACTCAAGAATTTAACATCGCGACCAGAAACAATAGTCCTAGGCATGCCATGCAACCTAACGACTTCTCTAAAGAACAAATCCGCAATGTTTGAAGCATCATCGGTTTTATGACAAGCTATAAAATGTGCAATCTTAGAGAATCTATCCACAACAACAAAAATAGAATCCCTCCCCTTCTTAGTCCTAGGCAACCCCAAAATAAAGTCCATAGAAATGTCAATCCAAGTTCTTTTTAAGAATAGCACGCAAAAGTGTTCCCAAAGTTCTATTGACAACTTCAGTTTGTCCATCCGTTTGAGGATGACAAGTAGTAGAAAACAACAATTTTGTGCCAAGTTTAGCCCATAAAGTATTCCAAAAGTAACTCAAGAATTTAACATCGCGACCAGAAACAATAGTCCTAGGCATGCCATGCAACCTAACGACTTCTCTAAAGAACAAATCCGCAATGTTTGAAGCATCATCGGTTTTATGACAAGCTATAAAATGTGCAATCTTAGAGAATCTATCCACAACAACAAAAATAGAATCCCTCCCCTTTTTAGTCCTAGGCAACCCCAAAATAAAGTCCATAGAAATGTCAATCCAAGTTCTTTTTAAGAATAGCACGCAAAAGTGTTCCCAAAGTTCTATTGACAACTTCAGTTTGTCCATCCGTTTGAGGATGACAAGTAGTAGAAAACAACAATTTTGTGCCAAGTTTAGCCCATAAAGTATTCCAAAAGTAACTCAAGAATTTAACATCGCGACCAGAAACAATAGTCCTAGGCATGCCATGCAACCTAACGACTTCTCTAAAGAACAAATCCGCAATGTTTGAAGCATCATCGGTTTTATGACAAGCTATAAAATGTGCAATCTTAGAGAATCTATCCACAACAACAAAAATAGAATCCCTCCCCTTCTTAGTCCTAGGCAACCCCAAAATAAAGTCCATAGAAATGTCAATCCAAGTTCTTTTTAAGAATAGCACGCAAAAGTGTTCCCAAAGTTCTATTGACAACTTCAGTTTGTCCATCCGTTTGAGGATGACAAGTAGTAGAAAACAACAATTTTGTGCCAAGTTTAGCCCATAAAGTATTCCAAAAGTAACTCAAGAATTTAACATCGCGACCAGAAACAATAGTCCTAGGCATGCCATGCAACCTAACGACTTCTCTAAAGAACAAATCCGCAATGTTTGAAGCATCATCGGTTTTATGACAAGCTATAAAATGTGCAATCTTAGAGAATCTATCCACAACAACAAAAATAGAATCCCTCCCCTTCTTAGTCCTAGGCAACCCCAAAATAAAGTCCATAGAAATGTCAATCCAAGTTCTTTTTAAGAATAGCACGCAAAAGTGTTCCCAAAGTTCTATTGACAACTTCAGTTTGTCCATCCGTTTGAGGATGACAAGTAGTAGAAAACAACAATTTTGTGCCAAGTTTAGCCCATAAAGTATTCCAAAAGTAACTCAAGAATTTAACATCGCGACCAGAAACAATAGTCCTAGGCATGCCATGCAACCTAACGACTTCTCTAAAGAACAAATCCGCAATGTTTGAAGCATCATCGGTTTTATGACAAGCTATAAAATGTGCAATCTTAGAGAATCTATCCACAACAACAAAAATAGAATCCCTCCCCTTTTAGTCCTAGGCAACCCCAAAATAAAGTCCATAGAAATGTCAATCCAAGTTCTTTTTAAGAATAGCACGCAAAAGTGTTCCCAAAGTTCTATTGACAACTTCAGTTTGTCCATCCGTTTGAGGATGACAAGTAGTAGAAAACAACAATTTTGTGCCAAGTTTAGCCCATAAAGTATTCCAAAAGTAACTCAAGAATTTAACATCGCGACCAGAAACAATAGTCCTAGGCATGCCATGCAACCTAACGACTTCTCTAAAGAACAAATCCGCAATGTTTGAAGCATCATCGGTTTTATGACAAGCTATAAAATGTGCAATCTTAGAGAATCTATCCACAACAACAAAAATAGAATCCCTCCCCTTCTTAGTCCTAGGCAACCCCAAAATAAAGTCCATAGAAATGTCAATCCAAGTTCTTTTTAAGAATAGCACGCAAAAGTGTTCCCAAAGTTCTATTGACAACTTCAGTTTGTCCATCCGTTTGAGGATGACAAGTAGTAGAAAACAACAATTTTGTGCCAAGTTTAGCCCATAAAGTATTCCAAAAGTAACTCAAGAATTTAACATCGCGACCAGAAACAATAGTCCTAGGCATGCCATGCAACCTAACGACTTCTCTAAAGAACAAATCCGCAATGTTTGAAGCATCATCGGTTTTATGACAAGCTATAAAATGTGCCATCTTAGAGAATCTATCCACAACAACAAAAATAGAATCCCTCCCCTTCTTAGTCCTAGGCAACCCCAAAATAAAGTCCATAGAAATGTCAATCCAAGTTCTTTTTAAGAATAGCACGCAAAAGTGTTCCCAAAGTTCTATTGACAACTTCAGTTTGTCCATCCGTTTGAGGATGACAAGTAGTAGAAAACAACAATTTTGTGCCAAGTTTAGCCCATAAAGTATTCCAAAAGTAACTCAAGAATTTAACATCGCGACCAGAAACAATAGTCCTAGGCATGCCATGCAACCTAACGACTTCTCTAAAGAACAAATCCGCAATGTTTGAAGCATCATCGGTTTTATGACAAGCTATAAAATGTGCAATCTTAGAGAATCTATCCACAACAACAAAAATAGAATCCCTCCCCTTCTTAGTCCTAGGCAACCCCAAAATAAAGTCCATAGAAATGTCAATCCAAGTTCTTTTTAAGAATAGCACGCAAAAGTGTTCCCAAAGTTCTATTGACAACTTCAGTTTGTCCATCCGTTTGAGGATGACAAGTAGTAGAAAACAACAATTTTGTGCCAAGTTTAGCCCATAAAGTATTCCAAAAGTAACTCAAGAATTTAACATCGCGACCAGAAACAATAGTCCTAGGCATGCCATGCAACCTAACGACTTCTCTAAAGAACAAATCCGCAATGTTTGAAGCATCATCGGTTTTATGACAAGCTATAAAATGTGCCATCTTAGAGAATCTATCCACAACAACAAAAATAGAATCCCTCCCCTTCTTAGTCCTAGGCAACCCCAAAATAAAGTCCATAGAAATGTCAATCCAAGTTCTTTTTAAGAATAGCACGCAAAAGTGTTCCCAAAGTTCTATTGACAACTTCAGTTTGTCCATCCGTTTGAGGATGACAAGTAGTAGAAAACAACAATTTTGTGCCAAGTTTAGCCCATAAAGTATTCCAAAAGTAACTCAAGAATTTAACATCGCGACCAGAAACAATAGTCCTAGGCATGCCATGCAACCTAACGACTTCTCTAAAGAACAAATCCGCAATGTTTGAAGCATCATCGGTTTTATGACAAGCTATAAAATGTGCAATCTTAGAGAATCTATCCACAACAACAAAAATAGAATCCCTCCCCTTCTTAGTCCTAGGCAACCCCAAAATAAAGTCCATAGAAATGTCAATCCAAGTTCTTTTTAAGAATAGCACGCAAAAGTGTTCCCAAAGTTCTATTGACAACTTCAGTTTGTCCATCCGTTTGAGGATGACAAGTAGTAGAAAACAACAATTTTGTGCCAAGTTTAGCCCATAAAGTATTCCAAAAGTAACTCAAGAATTTAACATCGCGACCAGAAACAATAGTCCTAGGCATGCCATGCAACCTAACGACTTCTCTAAAGAACAAATCCGCAATGTTTGAAGCATCATCGGTTTTATGACAAGCTATAAAATGTGCAATCTTAGAGAATCTATCCACAACAACAAAAATAGAATCCCTCCCCTTCTTAGTCCTAGGCAACCCCAAAATAAAGTCCATAGAAATGTCAATCCAAGTTCTTTTTAAGAATAGCACGCAAAAGTGTTCCCAAAGTTCTATTGACAACTTCAGTTTGTCCATCCGTTTGAGGATGACAAGTAGTAGAAAACAACAATTTTGTGCCAAGTTTAGCCCATAAAGTATTCCAAAAGTAACTCAAGAATTTAACATCGCGACCAGAAACAATAGTCCTAGGCATGCCATGCAACCTAACGACTTCTCTAAAGAACAAATCCGCAATGTTTGAAGCATCATCGGTTTTATGACAAGCTATAAAATGTGCAATCTTAGAGAATCTATCCACAACAACAAAAATAGAATCCCTCCCCTTCTTAGTCCTAGGCAACCCCAAAATAAAGTCCATAGAAATGTCAATCCAAGTTCTTTTTAAGAATAGCACGCAAAAGTGTTCCCAAAGTTCTAGTGACAACTTCAGTTTGTCCATCCGTTTGAGGATGACAAGTAGTAGAAAACAACAATTTTGTGCCAAGTTTAGCCCATAAAGTATTCCAAAAGTAACTCAAGAATTTAACATCGCGACCAGAAACAATAGTCCTAGGCATGCCATGCAACCAAACGACTTCTCTAAAGAACAAATCCGCAATGTTTGAAGCATCATCGGTTTTATGACAAGCTATAAAATGTGCAATCTTAGAGAATCTATCCACAACAACAAAAATAGAATCCCTCCCCTTTTTAGTCCTAGGCAACCCCAAAATAAAGTCCATAGAAATGTCAATCCAAGTTCTTTTTAAGAATAGCACGCAAAAGTGTTCCCAAAGTTCTATTGACAACTTCAGTTTGTCTATCCGTTTGAGGATGACAAGTAGTAGAAAACAACAATTTTGTGCCAAGTTTAGCCCATAAAGTATTCCAAAAGTAACTCAAGAATTTAACATCGCGACCAGAAACAATAGTCCTAGGCATGCCATGCAACCTAACGACTTCTCTAAAGAACAAATCCGCAATGTTTGAAGCATCATCGGTTTTATGACAAGCTATAAAATGTGCAATCTTAGAGAATCTATCCACAACAACAAAAATAGAATCCCTCCCCTTCTTAGTCCTAGGCAACCCCAAAATAAAGTCCATAGAAATGTCAATCCAAGTTCTTTTTAAGAATAGCACGCAAAAGTGTTCCCAAAGTTCTATTGACAACTTCAGTTTGTCTATCCGTTTGAGGATCACAAGTAGTAGAAAACAATAATTTTGTGCCAAGGTTAGCCCATAAAGTATTTGTGGGGACCCGGACGCTAATCATTTTCTTAATCATCGTTGGGATTTAAATAATCAGTTCTGATAAACAGGGTCTAAAAATTTTTCCTTTTTAAAATATAAACGCGGAAGGTAATGGCATCTAATAATATACATATTTGTATAAAATACATTTCAGTATTAAAATACAATAATCTAGTCTAAGGTTCAACTACTAAATTCAAGTAATAAAACCAAGTCTATATCCAAGTCCGGAATCACCACGCTAACTCGTCTTCTCTCGTCATCTTCTTGACCCCGATCCTATCCCACCTGTTGTCATGCACACATACAAAACAAGACAACAGCCGGATAACTCCGGTGAGAATAAATCCCAGTATAAAACATGGTAAACAGGTATATACATAAAATAATTCATGAAACATGCTGTTACGAATAAAATCGAAACATTAGATTTCATAAGCTATGAAATCTAATCACACAATAAGCATGCACTTCAAATCAACCAACCATGCATATAACCAATCTAAATCATAAAAACATGCTAGCACAATTGGAAGCAATAATGATGGGTCCTATGATCTAGGAACCACATCCATATAAGCATGCAGTCCTAATCAAATCACGTCTAGACTTGACTCGACTAGAACTCTAGGGATCCCGGTGTGAATAAGACGTCACTACCTACCCTCCAATCGGGGTAATGAACGTCTCATTCCTAGACTTCGGTCTGAGCTGTATCAACGGCGGCAATAAGAGTAATACCTACTCCTATGCTGAGATACACCGAAACGTCTAGATATTTGACAATGCCTGTCAAATATTTTCCTATCTTAACTGCAATGAATAACAATCTGTAAACAAAGCATAATCATATTCATAACTAAATATCACAATTATCTTACCTGCTTGAATACAGATTCTATAATCAAAGCATAATCAGATAACAATATAAACAATAATCTAGTATGTGATTTTATTGGGAAACTCAAATTAATCTAATTTGAGTTATGCGTCCCGAATATCACATGAATTATACCTTTATCTTCCCCGTCTGAGGAAGACGTAGTCTCGAAGTCCAGTCTGTCCATCTTCAAACTGAAATGACAAGAATAAATACACTGTATCAATGTGTAGCTCAAAACACAATCTGTTCTGATCAATACCCAATTCAGTACAAAATCTGATCACATCAACAATATCACGAGATAACAGAAACCAATACTGAATCTGATCAATCTGTACCAACTGGTGTTTAGACGGCATAACACTACAGTCTTGTAACTCCGTCAGTCTTAACATCACAATTACACTACCAGAATTCCTAATAAATCTCAGTACAATCTATAACTTCAGTATCTGTACACTTCAACATGAATAACAACATAATTCTGATAGCAATCTCAAGCAAATCAATTCTAAAATTCATAACAATTCCATAACCAATCTGTTTCTAAATCTGACTTCGATTCTACAATATCTACGGTAGTAAAAACACCATATCTGAATCATATTCAATTCTGACAATATCATAAATTCAAATCTTGTCTAAACGTAACAAAACTTACGTCCAGTTGTAGCCTGCGTTGCTAGAAATACGATACCGAAGTCAGATTTCAATTCGGATAGACGGTTTACTCGCAAATCAATTTCGAAGAAAAGAACAAAGCTTTCCTCCTAAACCATCGATTTCCTTTGCTTATTCTGAATAAGAGACGCTTGTTATATGTATATATATACTACATGCATGAACAAAACGTGGCACATTCCTTTGTGTGGCACGTCGCTCGCTCGGGCGGACAAAAGTTGCCGCCCGGGCGAGTCATTCTCGGCCTCGCCCATTCCAACAGCCTCGCTCGGGCGGTCAAAAACATCCGCCCGGGCGAGTAATTCTCGGCCCTCAAAATTCTACATGCGCGCTCGGGCGGACAAAAAGTGCCGCCCGGGCGAAGGACTCTCGGCTTTCTACCATTAAACCCTCTCGCTCGGGCGGTCATAAACTCCCGCCCGGGCGAATGACATTCGGCCCAAATCTTGTGTCCCTCATAATTTTTTTCCAATTTGATCTCGAACTGGCCCGGCTATAATTACATCAAGTCATAATCAACAAATCATCTCAGATTACGTTAATTAAATTCTCGGGCATTACATTTCTCCCCCTCTTAGATCTGAGTTCGTCCTCGAACTCACCAATCATCAAACCAAATTTGTCAGAAGAAATATATGACAGAGTTTAACATCCAAACTCATTTCACTAGCCGAATCAATCCCATATTACTGGCTATATAACACCTGTATACGCCAATTGCAATTTATAACAAAGCAATACCACCTGTAGTTGCTATTCCATCTTCGGCTCCCAATACCAATTGTCATTATCCGACATTGGTTTCTTACATCTATTCATTCTAATCTAGCTGGATAGTTATGGTCATACCGTAAGTCATACCCTGACAACCATTCATAACAGCTAGTACTAACATCTAGTACTAAAGTTCTACCCATATCCGCCAATATCTGGTTACTACACGCTGACTACCTGTCAATTTGTAACAACTCTGCGAGGGAGAACTCATGATATTTCCGTCACAAGTACCGCTCCATCCAAATCACAATCTGATATCATCTAATGCAGTATTCTAGTAAATCTGACAATTCCTTTGACATTGATCTATGTCATCTGGTTCTGTTTGTACGTAATCTGGTACAAACTGATAGATATAGATTGAATATTCTGTCAATCATAATCATATCATATCATAAGCTGTAGAATTGACGGTACTTTTATCCCGAAAGCCATACTCACATTTTCTTATTCAGAAATATACTAAATCGGTAATCATCTTCTGATTCATATCTTTCTGGCTTCTTTTGTTCTCAATTCAAACATATCAGTACCATTTCTACCAATCTTACAACATAATTTGCTGTCCCAACTGATCTCATCTATCTATGCCACATTATCTGTTCGAATATACATTCTGAAATAGCTGAATGAAACCTGAATCCACCCCAGTGCAGTTCTGACACTACCTGTGACGTCAGATTCGAACTAATGCTGTACAAGATCAGTTAATAACATAAAAGAACGAAGAAATACCTACCTGGTATTCGGCTCTGACTATCAATACCAAAAGCTGTAAACAATTCTGATAACACACGATAACCAAACCCATAGAAAACGCAAACTCATATAGATGTTATATTGATCTGATCAACAAAATACAGGTCTGAAAATTCTGATCACCGTTCGGAACTACAGTATTTTCCACAACAACGTTGATTCAATTGGAACTGCATAGTATCACACACTGAATAATACTTACAATAACATCAACTCAAACTCAGAATAGAAATGTCCTATGCTGATCTAGTGAGTTTAAGAAAACTCATAACATTATAGATTCTGGCTGGCTGACCAATCTTCATACTGTCCAGATCAACTGCTATATTTCATCTGCAAATAGAATATACTCCCAACCAATATACGATGTCTCAAATACTGATTTAGAATCATAACAATACTCAGCAGATGTAAAGTAATACAAGAAAAAGATAATCAGAATAAGATAATCTGTCCAAATCAGATAAGGAAGTTCTGACATATCTGACATTCTGCTAATGCTGACATTTCTGATACCGCATAGTCTGAATGAAAACCTGTATCAATAACTACATACCGGATTCATACCTGACCCAGTGCTGTATACAATAATCACAATTCTCGAAATATTTAACCCAGGTCTTCAAATATTCAATATAATCAATTGAATGCTGCCAATATATCAATAAATCATAGAGATAACAAGCATTATTCTTCAGACTACCCTTGAACACATAATCTGCCAATCTAGAAACAGAACTGAAATGTCTTTAAGAGAAATATGTAATCAACTGGATTCTTCAGCCCATACCTTAATCTGCCAATTCTTTCAGTTCATTCTGATATAAAACACATCTGACATCCTATCTAGGCCAACACTAGTCAACTATTAGATTACTAGCCCATGTGTTACTGCTAGACTCGATTTCAGTGGATCTACTGAATACATAAGGATACTATCTATTCCTTTCTGTACTAATCGAGTCAAAAACAGTACAATGATCTAAGGAATTCTAGATCTAGAATCCTCATTTATCAACTATTTCCAGAACCCATGCTACAATATTTCTGTACTTGTTTAGCAGTACATATCCATACTGAGATCGAAATCATATAACACAAGTACATCATAATCTAGCCCAATCCCGGTTTCATTCTACTGTAGTATATAACATGACACAGAAATCTCTGATATCAACATATTCCTCCAAACAGTAAGGAAATCAATACTACAGCACAACCAGACCCCATAAATATAGCATATCACCATGCTACTCAATCACATATACTCATGAAGAATGCATTAATATATATCAATACATCTGCAATATAATCATAAAGAATAGTACCTGTTGTAGTTTCTGGGTTTGTTTCTCAGTCATTACCACTAATGACTGTGCTCTTTAAGATCTTCGAAAATGTTTCTGAGGACAAACTTTAGCAAAGTGTCCCGTCTGCTTACAGATATTGCACCTACCAAGCACTCCCTTGCATTGCTCTGGGGAATGTCTCCCTCCGCAAATCCTACAATACACTCCGGTATAGTTCGGACCAGGACTGCTAGAACTAGAGGAATCACTTCCTAACTTCTTGAACTGTTTCTTTTGAATTCTCAATGGTTCTTTTTCCTTACCACTACGACTGCCAATCTCTACTCTGGAAGGCAGTTGCTGTGCGGTCTGTTTTGGAAAAACATATGATGCTCCCTGTTGTCCTATCAGAACCGTTTCTGCTCTTTTAGCTCTATTCAAGGTATCCGCAAAATTACTTGATTGCTTCACATTCACCAACATACGTATTTCTGGATTCAATCCTTGAATGAACTGGCTAGCCATAGCATCATCATTTCTAGCCACAAGAGGAGCAAAACGTAGAAGTGTGAAGAACTGTGCCAGGTATTCATCAACACTCAAAGGACCCTGTCTCAGGTTTGCAAATTCTGCACTTCTATCCTGTCTATATGAGGTAGGGAAGAATCTTTGATAAAATTCAAATCTAAAGGTCTTCCACGTAATCACTGAACGACTCTGCTCTAAGGCTCCTTTGGTGAGTAACCACCATCTTCTAGCAGTCTCTTGCAACTGGTTCTCAATAAGCCTAATTCTACACTCATCCGTGAAATTCAGGAATTCAAATAACATTTCTGTCTCCTCTAGCCATTTCTCACAATCTACTGACGTCTCAGTTCCTTTCAGAATTGGCGGTTGAAACGACTGAAACCTCTGTAACTGTGTTTCCATCTGAATTTCTGCCCCATCTATCTTAGATTCTGTTCTATCTGTCTGATCATATGACGTACTGCCTTTTTCTGGAATTCTGCGGGGAGCTATATTTGATTACCAAAAACATCCGTAATCCCATACCACAAACCTGTTTCAAATCTTTTCCTGACCATCTTACTGCTGGTCATGAATCCGATCTGATTCGTATTCAGTGATACATAATACCAATCTAATTCACATAATCAGGTAAGCATGTATCTTAAAGCAATAACACATAGTCTCATGCTAGCACACAATGTCAATCAACATGAAAATCAATCTCATGCTAGCACAGACATGCAAGGAAAGAAAATTCATCTACCCCGCTCATTCTCTTCTATCTCAATCTAAGTCAGTCTAACAGATCTCTCAGTTCTGACTATCTCAATCTAAAGATCTATCTCTAAAGGATCTTCGCTCTGATACCACCTGTTGTGGGGACCCGGACGCTAATCATTTTCTTAATCATCGTTGGGATTTAAATAATCAGTTCTGATAAACAGGGTCTAAAAATTTTTCCTTTTTAAAATATAAACGCGGAAGGTAATGGCATCTAATAATATACATATTTGTATAAAATACATTTCAGTATTAAAATACAATAAGCTAGTCTAAGGTTCAACTACTAAATTCAAGTAATAAAACCAAGTCTATATCCAAGTCCGGAATCACCACGCTAACTCGTCTTCTCTCGTCATCTTCTTGACCCCGATCCTATCCCACCTGTTGTCATGCACACATACAAAACAAGACAACAGCCGGATAACTCCGGTGAGAATAAATCCCAGTATAAAACATGGTAAACAGGTATATACATAAAATAGTTCATGAAACATGCTGTTACGAATAAAATCGAAACATTAGATTTCATAAGCTATGAAATCTAATCACACAATAAGCATGCACTTCAAATCAACCAACCATGCATATAACCAATCTAAATCATAAAAACATGCTAGCACAATTGGAAGCAATAATGATGGGTCCTATGATCTAGGAACCACATCCATATAAGCATGCAGTCCTAATCAAATCACGTCTAGACTTGACTCGACTAGAACTCTAGGGATCCCGGTGTGAATAAGACGTCACTACCTACCCTCCAATCGGGGTAATGAACGTCTCATTCCTAGACTTCGGTCTGAGCTGTATCAACGGCGGCAATAAGAGTAATACCTACTCCTATGCTGAGATACACCGAAACGTCTAGATATTTGACAATGCCTGTCAAATATTTTCCTATCTTAACTGCAATGAATAACAATCTGTAAACAAAGCATAATCATATTCATAACTGAATATCACAATTATCTTACCTGCTTGAATACAGATTCTATAATCAAAGCATAATCAGATAACAATATAAACAATAATCTAGTATGTGATTTTATTGGGAAACTCAAATTAATCTAATTTGAGTTATGCGTCCCGAATATCACATGAATTATACCTTTATCTTCCCCGTCTGAGGAAGACGTAGTCTCGAAGTCCAGTCTGTCCATCTTCAAACTGAAATGACAAGAATAAATACACTGTATCAATGTGTAGCTCAAAACACAATCTGTTCTGATCAATACCCAATTCAGTACAAAATCTGATCACATCAACAATATCACGAGATAACAGAAACCAATACTGAATCTGATCAATCTGTACCAACTGGTGTTTAGACGGCATAACACTACAGTCTTGTAACTCCGTCAGTCTTAACATCACAATTACACTACCAGAATTCCTAATAAATCTCAGTACAATCTATAACTTCAGTATCTGTACACTTCAACATGAATAACAGCATAATTCTGATAGCAATCTCAAGCAAATCAATTCTAAAATTCATAACAATTCCATAACCAATCTGTTTCTAAATCTGACTTCGATTCTACAATATCTACGGTAGTAAAAACACCATATCTGAATCATATTCAATTCTGACAATATCATAAATTCAAATCTTGTCTAAACGTAACAAAACTTACGTCCAGTTGTAGCCTGCGTTGCTAGAAATACGATACCGAAGTCAGATTTCAATTCGGATAGACGGTTTACTCGCAAATCAATTTCGAAGAAAAGAACAAAGCTTTCCTCCTAAACCATCGATTTCCTTTGCTTATTCTGAATAAGAGACGCTTGTTATATGTATATATATATACTACATGCATGAACAAAACGTGGCACATTCCTTTGTGTGGCACGTCGCTCGCTCGGGCGGACAAAAGTTGCCGCCCGGGCGAGTCATTCTCGGCCTCGCCCATTCCAGCAGCCTCGCTCGGGCGGTCAAAAACATCCGCCCGGGCGAGTAATTCTCGGCCCTCAAAATTCTACATGCGCGCTCGGGCGGACAAAAAGTGCCGCCCGGGCGAAGGACTCTCGGCTTTCTACCATTAAACCCTCTCGCTCAGGCGGTCATAAACTCCCGCCCGGGCGAATGACATTCGGCCCAAATCTTGTGTCCCTCATAATTTTTTTCCAATTTGATCTCGAACTGGCCCGGCTATAATTACATCAAGTCATAATCAACAAATCATCTCAGATTACGTTAATTAAATTCTCGGGCATTACAGTATTCCAAAAGTAACTCAAGAATTTAACATCACGACCAGAAACAATAGTCCTAGGCATGCCATGCAACCAAACGACTTCTCTAAAGAACAAATCCGCAATGTTTGAAGCATCATCGGTTTTATGACAAGCTATAAAATGTGCAATCTAAGAGAATCTATCCACAACAACAAAAATAGAATCCCGCTAATTTTTAGTCCTAGGCAAACCTAAAATAAAGTCCATAGAAATGTCAAACCAAGTTCTTTTTAAGAATAGCACGCAAAAGTGTTCCCAAAGTTCTATTGACAACTTCAGTTTGTCCATCCGTTTGAGGATGACAAGTAGTAGAAAACAACAATTTTGTGCAAAGTTAAGCCAATAAAGTCATCCAAAAGTAACTCAAGAATTTAACATCGCGACCAGAAACAATAGTCCTAGGCATGCCATGCAACCTAACGACTTCTCTAAAGAACAAATCCGCAATGTTTGAAGCATCATCGGTTTTATGACAAGCTATAAAATGTGCCATCTTAGAGAATCTATCCACAACAACACAAATAGAATCTCTCCCCTTCTTAGTCCTAAGCAACCCCAAAATAAAGTCCATAGAAATGTCAAACCAAGTTCTTTTTAAGAATAGCACGCAAAAGTGTTCCCAAAGTTCTATTGACAACTTCAGTTTGTCCATCCGTTTGAGGATGACAAGTAGTAGAAAACAACAATTTTGTGACAAGTTAAGCCCATAAATTAATCCAAAAGTAACTCAAGAATTTAACATCGCGACCAGAAACAATAGTCCTAGGCATGCCATGCAACCTAACGACTTCTCTAAAGAAAAAATCCGCAATGTTTGAAGCATCATCGGTTTTATGACAAGCTATAAAATGTGCCATCTTAGAGAATCTTTCAACAACAACAAAAATAGAATCCCTCCCCTTCTTAGTCCCTAGGCAACCCCAAAATAAAGTCCATAGAAATGTCAATCCAAGTTCTTTTTAAGAATAGCACGCAAAAGTGTTCCCAAAGTTCTATTGACAACTTCAGTTTGTCCATCCGTTTGAGGATGACAAGTAGTAGAAAACAACAGTTTTGTGACAAGTTAAGCCCATAAATTATTCCAAAAGTAACTCAAGAATTTAACATCGCGACCAGAAACAATAGTCCTAGGCATGCCATGCAACCTAGCGACTTCTCTAAAGAACAAATCCGCCATGTTTGAAGCATCATCAGTTTTATGACAAGCTATAAAATTTGCCATCTTAGAGAATCTATCCACAACAACCAAAATAGAATCCCTCCCCTTCTTAGTCCTAGGCAACCCCAAAATAAAGTCCATAGAAATGTCAATCCAAGTTCTTTTTAAGAATAGCACGCAAAAGTGTTCCCAAAGTTCCGGTGACAACTTCAGTTTGTCAATCCGTTTGAGGATGACAAGTAGTAGAAAACAACAATTTTGTGCCAAGTTTAGCCCATAAAGTCTTCCAAAAGTAACTCAAGAATTTAACATCGCGACCAGAAACAATAGTCCTAGGCATGCCATGCAACCTAACGACTTCTCTAAAAAAAAAATCCGCAATGTTTGAAGCATCATCGATTTTATGACAAGCTATAAAATGTGCAATCTTAGAGAATCTTTCCACAACAACAAAAATAGAATCCCTCCCCTTCTTTAGTCCTAGGTAACCCCAAAATAAAGTCTATAGAAATGTCAATCCAAGTTCTTTTTAAGAATAGCACGCAAAAGTGTTCCCAAAGTTCTATTGACAACTTCAGTTTGTCCATCCGTTTGAGGATGACAAGTAGTAGAAAACAATAATTTTGTGACAAGGTAAGCCCATAAATTATTCCAAAAGTAACTCAAGAATTTAACATCGCGACCAGAAACAATAGTCCTAGGCATGCCATGCAACCTAGCGACGTCTCTAAAGAACAAATCCGCCATGTTTGAAGCATCATCAGTTTTATGACAAGCTATAAAATGTGCCATCTTAGAGAATCTATCCACAACAACAAAAATAGAATCCCTCCCCTTCTTTAGTCCTAGGCAACCCCAAAATAAAGTCCATAGAAATGTCAATCCAAGTTCTTTTTAAGAATAGCACGCACAAGTGTTCCCAAAGTTCCGTTGACAACTTCAGTTTGTCAATCCGTTTGAGGATGACAAGTAGTAGAAAACAACAATTTTGTGCCAAGTTTAGCCCATAAAGTCTTCCAAAAGTAACTCAAGAATTTAACATCGCGACCAGAAACAATAGTCCTAGGCATGCCATGCAACCTAACGACTTCTCTAAAGAACAAATCCGCAATGTTTGAAGCATCATCGGTTTTATGACAAGCTATAAAATGTGCCATCTTAGAGAATCTATCCACAACAACAAAAATAGAATCCCTCCCCTTCTTAGTCCTAGGCAACCCCAAAATAAAGTCCATAGAAATGTCAATCCAAGTTCTTTTTAAGAATAGCACGCAAAAGTGTTCCCAAAGTTCTATTGACAACTTCAGTTTGTCCATCCGTTTGAGGATGACAAGTAGTAGAAAACAACAATTTTGTGCCAAGTTTAGCCCATAAAGTATTCCAAAAGTAACTCAAGAATTTAACATCGCGACCAGAAACAATAGTCCTAGGCATGCCATGCAACCTAGCGACTTCTCTAAAGAACAAATCCGCAATGTTTGAAGCATCATCGGTTTTATGACAAGCTATAAAATGTGCCATCTTAGAGAATCTATCCACAACAACAAAAATAGAATCCCTCCCCTTCTTAGTCCTAGGCAACCCAAAATAAAGTCCATAGAAATGTCAATCCAAGTTCTTTTTAAGAATAGCACGCAAAAGTGTTCCCAAAGTTCTATTGACAACTTCAGTTTGTCCATCCGTTTGAGGATGACAAGTAGTAGAAAACAACAATTTTGTGCCAAGTTTAGCCCATAAAGTATTCCAAAAGTAACTCAAGAATTTAACATCGCGACCAGAAACAATAGTCCTAGGCATGCCATGCAACCAAACGACTTCTCTAAAGAACAAATCCGCAATGTTTGAAGCATCATCGGTTTTATGACAAGCTATAAAATGTGCAATCTTAGAGAATCTATCCACAACAACAAAAATAGAATCCCTCCCCTTTTTAGTCCTAGGCAACCCCAAAATAAAGTCCATAGAAATGTCAATCCAAGTTCTTTTTAAGAATAGCACGCAAAAGTGTTCCCAAAGTTCTATTGACAACTTCAGTTTGTCCATCCGTTTGAGGATGACAAGTAGTAGAAAACAACAATTTTGTGCAAAGTTAAGCCCATAAAGTCATCCAAAAGTAACTCAAGAATTTAACATCGCGACCAGAAACAATAGTCCTAGGCATGCCATGCAACCTAACGACTTCTCTAAAGAACAAATCCGCAATGTTTGAAGCATCATCGGTTTTATGACAAGCTATAAAATGTGCCATCTTAGAGAATCTATCCACAACAAACAAAATAGAATCCCTCCCCTTCTTAGTCCTAGGCAACCCCAAAATAAAGTCCATAGAAATGTCAATCCAAGTTCTTTTTAAGAATAGCACGCAAAAGTGTTCCCAAAGTTCAATTGACAACTTCAGTTTGTCCATCCGTTTGAGGATGACAAGTAGTAGAAAACAACAATTTTGTGCCAAGTTTAGCCCATAAAGTATTCCAAAAGTAACTCAAGAATTTAACATCGCGACCAGAATCAATAGTCCTAGGCATGCCATGCAACCTAACGACTTCTCTAAAGAACAAATCCGCAATGTTTGAAGCATCATCGGTTTTATGACAAGCTATAAAATGTGCAATCTTAGAGAATCTATCCACAACAACAAAAATAGAATCCCTCCCCTTCTTAGTCCTAGGCAACCCCAAAATAAAGTCCATAGAAATGTCAATCCAAGTTCATTTTAAGAATAGCACGCAAAAGTGTTCCCAAAGTTCCGGTGACAACTTCAGTTTGTCCATCTGTTTGAGGATGACAAGTAGTAGAAAACAACAATTTTCTGCCGAGTTTAGCCCATAAAGTATTCCAAAAGTAACTCAAGAATTTAACATCGTGACCAGAAACAATAGTCCTAGGCATGCCATGCAACCTAACGACTTCTCTAAAGAACAAATCCGCAATGTTTGAAGCATCATCGGTTTTATGACAAGCTATAAAATGTGTAATCTAAGAGAATCTATCCACAACAACAAAAATAGAATCCCTCCCCTTCTTAGTCCTAGGCAACCCTAAAATAAAGTCCATAGAAATGTCAATCCAAGTTCTTTTAAGAATAGCACGCAAAAGTGTTCCCAAAGTTCTATTGACAACTTCAGTTTGTCCATCCGTTTGAGGATGACAAGTAGTAGAAAACAACAATTTTGTGCAAGTTAAGCCCATAAAGTCATTCCAAAAGTAACTCAAGAATTTAACATCGCGACCAGAAACAATAGTCCTAGGCATGCCATGCAACCTAACGACTTCTCTAAAGAACAAATCCGCAATGTTTGAAGCATCATCGGTTTTATGACAAGCTATAAAATGTGCCATCTTAGAGAATCTATCCACAACAACAAAATAGAATCCCTCCCCTTCTTAGTCCTAGGCAACCCCAAAATAAAGTCCATAGAAATGTCAATCCAAGTTCTTTTTAAGAATAGCACGCAAAAGTGTTCCCAAAGTTCTATTGACAACTTCAGTTTGTCCATCCGTTTGAGGATGACAAGTAGTAGAAAACAACAATTTTGTGCCAAGTTTAGCCCATAAAGTCTTCCAAAAGTAACTCAAGAATTTAACATCGCGACCAGAAACAATAGTCCTAGGCATGCCATGCAACCAAACGACTTCTCTAAAGAACAAATCCGCAATGTTTGAAGCATCATCGGTTTTATGACAAGCTATAAAATGTGCAATCTTAGAGAATCTATCCACAACAACAAAAATAGAATCCCTCCCCTTCTTAGTCCTAGGCAACCCCAAAATAAAGTCCATAGAAATGTCAATCCAAGTTCTTTTAAGAATAGCACGCAAAAGTGTTCCCAAAGTTCTAGTGACAACTTCAGTTTGTCCATCCGTTTGAGGATGACAAGTAGTAGAAAACAACAATTTTGTGCCAAGTTTAGCCCATAAAGTATTCCAAAAGTAACTCAAGAATTTAACATCGCGACCAGAAACAATAGTCCTAGGCATGCCATGCAACCTAACGACTTCTCTAAAGAACAAATCCGCAATGTTTGAAGCATCATCGGTTTTATGACAAGCTATAAAATGTGCAATCTAAGAGAATCTATCCACAACAACAAAAATAGAATCCCTCCCCTTCTTAGTCCTAGGCAACCCTAAAATAAAGTCCATAGAAATGTCAATCCAAGTTCTTTTTAAGAATAGCACGCAAAAGTGTTCCCAAAGTTCTATTGACAACTTCAGTTTGTCCATCCGTTTGAGGATGACAAGTAGTAGAAAACAACAATTTTGTGCAAAGTTAAGCCCATAAAGTCATCCAAAAGTAACTCAAGAATTTAACATCGCGACCAGAAACAATAGTCCTAGGCATGCCATGCAACCTAACGACTTCTCTAAAGAACAAATCCGCAATGTTTGAAGCATCATCGGTTTTATGACAAGCTATAAAATGTGCCATCTTAGAGAATCTATCCACAACAACAAAAATAGAATCCCTCCCCTTCTTAGTCCTAGGCAACCCCAAAATAAAGTCCATAGAAATGTCAATCCAAGTTCTTTTTAAGAATAGCACGCAAAAGTGTTCCCAAAGTTCTATTGACAACTTCAGTTTGTCCATCCGTTTGAGGATGACAAGTAGTAGAAAACAACAATTTTGTGCCAAGTTTAGCCCATAAAGTATTCCAAAAGTAACTCAAGAATTTAACATCGCGACCAGAAACAATAGTCCTAGGCATGCCATGCAACCTAACGACTTCTCTAAAGAACAAATCCGCAATGTTTGAAGCATCATCGGTTTTATGACAAGCTATAAAATGTGCAATCTTAGAGAATCTATCCACAACAACAAAAATAGAATCCCTCCCCTTCTTAGTCCTAGGCAACCCCAAAATAAAGTCCATAGAAATGTCAATCCAAGTTCTTTTTAAGAATAGCACGCAAAAGTGTTCCCAAAGTTCTAGTGACAACTTCAGTTTGTCCATCCGTTTGAGGATGACAAGTAGTAGAAAACAACAATTTTGTGCCAAGTTTAGCCCATAAAGTATTCCAAAAGTAACTCAAGAATTTAACATCGCGACCAGAAACAATAGTCCTAGGCATGCCATGCAACCTAACGACTTCTCTAAAGAACAAATCCGCAATGTTTGAAGCATCATCGGTTTTATGACAAGCTATAAAATGTGCAATCTTAGAGAATCTATCCACAACAACAAAAATAGAATCCCTCCCCTTTTTAGTCCTAGGCAACCCCAAAATAAAGTCCATAGAAATGTCAATCCAAGTTCTTTTTAAGAATAGCACGCAAAAGTGTTCCCAAAGTTCTATTGACAACTTCAGTTTGTCTATCCGTTTGAGGATGACAAGTAGTAGAAAACAACAATTTTGTGCCAAGTTTAGCCCATAAAGTATTCCAAAA
Organism: Primulina eburnea; assembly: GCF_022965805.1. NCBI lineage: Eukaryota > Viridiplantae > Streptophyta > Magnoliopsida > Lamiales > Gesneriaceae > Primulina > Primulina eburnea. The sequence continues at coordinate 27,343 of NW_027331288.1, forward strand.
GTAACTCAAGAATTTAACATCGCGACCAGAAACAATAGTCCTAGGCATGCCATGCAACCTAACGACTTCTCTAAAGAACAAATCCGCAATGTTTGAAGCATCATCGGTTTTATGACAAGCTATAAAATGTGCAATCTTAGAGAATCTATCCACAACAACAAAAATAGAATCCCTCCCCTTTTTAGTCCTAGGCAACCCAAAATAAAGTCCATAGAAATGTCAATCCAAGTTCTTTTTAAGAATAGCACGCAAAAGTGTTCCCAAAGTTCTATTGACAACTTCAGTTTGTCCATCCGTTTGAGGATGACAAGTAGTAGAAAACAACAATTTTGTGCCAAGTTTAGCCCATAAAGTCATTCCAAAAGTAACTCAAGAATTTAACATCGCGACCAGAAACAATAGTCCTAGGCATGCCATGCAACCTAACGACTTCTCTAAAGAACAAATCCGCAATGTTTGAAGCATCATCGGTTTTATGACAAGCTATAAAATGTGCCATCTTAGAGAATCTATCCACAACAACACAAATAGAATCTCTCCCCTTCTTAGTCCTAGGCAACCCCAAAATAAAGTCCATAGAAATGTCAATCCAAGTTCTTTTTAAGAATAGCACGCAAAAGTGTTCCCAAAGTTCTATTGACAACTTCAGTTTGTCCATCCGTTTGAGGATGACAAGTAGTAGAAAACAACAATTTTGTGCCAAGTTTAGCCCATAAAGTCTTCCAAAAGTAACTCAAGAATTTAACATCGCGACCAGAAACAATAGTCCTAGGCATGCCATGCAACCTAACGACTTCTCTAAAGAACAAATCCGCAATGTTTGAAGCATCATCGGTTTTATGACAAGCTATAAAATGTGCAATCTTAGAGAATCTATCCACAACAACAAAAATAGAATCCCTCCCCTTTTTAGTCCTAGGCAACCCCAAAATAAAGTCCATAGAAATGTCAATCCAAGTTCTTTTTAAGAATAGCACGCAAAAGTGTTCCCAAAGTTCTATTGACAACTTCAGTTTGTCCATCCGTTTGAGGATGACAAGTAGTAGAAAACAACAATTTTGTGCCAAGTTAAGCCCATAAAGTCATCCAAAAGTAACTCAAGAATTTAACATCGCGACCAGAAACAATAGTCCTAGGCATGCCATGCAACCTAACGACTTCTCTAAAGAACAAATCCGCAATGTTTGAAGCATCATCGGTTTTATGACAAGCTATAAAATGTGCCATCTTAGAGAATCTATCCACAACAACAAAAATAGAATCCCTCCCCTTCTTAGTCCTAGGCAACCCCAAAATAAAGTCCATAGAAATGTCAATCCAAGTTCTTTTTAAGAATAGCACGCAAAAGTGTTCCCAAAGTTCTATTGACAACTTCAGTTTGTCCATCCGTTTGAGGATGACAAGTAGTAGAAAACAACAATTTTGTGCCAAGTTTAGCCCATAAAGTATTCCAAAAGTAACTCAAGAATTTAACATCGCGACCAGAATCAATAGTCCTAGGCATGCCATGCAACCTAACGACTTCTCTAAAGAACAAATCCGCAATGTTTGAAGCATCATCGGTTTTATGACAAGCTATAAAATGTGCAATCTTAGAGAATCTATCCACAACAACAAAAATAGAATCCCTCCCCTTCTTAGTCCTAGGCAACCCCAAAATAAAGTCCATAGAAATGTCAATCCAAGTTCTTTTTAAGAATAGCACGCAAAAGTGTTCCCAAAGTTCCGGTGACAACTTCAGTTTGTCCATCCGTTTGAGGATGACAAGTAGTAGAAAACAACAATTTTCTGCCGAGTTTAGCCCATAAAGTATTCCAAAAGTAACTCAAGAATTTAACATCGCGACTAGAAACAATAGTCCTAGGCATGCCATGCAACCAAACGACTTCTCTAAAGAACAAATCCGCAATGTTTGAAGAATCATCGGTTTTATGACAAGCTATAAAATGTGCAATCTCAGAGAATCTATCCACAACAACAAAAATAGAATCCCTCCCCTTTTTAGTCCTAGGCAACCCCAAAATAAAGTCCATAGAAATGTCAATCCAACTTCTTTTTAAGAATAGCACGCAAAAGTGTTCCCAAAGTTTTATTGACAACTTCAGTTTGTCTATCCGTTTGAGGATGACAAGTAGTAGAAAACAACAATTTTGTGCCAAGTTTAGCCCATAAAGTATTCCAAAAGTAACTCAAGAATTTAACATCGCGACCAGAAACAATAGTCCTAGGCATGCCATGCAACCGAACGACTTCTCTAAAGAACAAATCCGCAATGTTTGAAGCATCATCGGTTTTATGACAAGCTATAAAATGTGCAATCTTAGAGAATCTATCCACAACAACAAAAATAGAATCCCGCCCCTTTTCAGTCCTAGGCAAACTTAAAATAAAGTCCATAGAAATGTCAAACCAAGTTCTTTTTAAGAATAGCACGCAAAAGTGTTCCCAAAGTTCTATTGACAACTTCAGTTTGTCCATCCGTTTGAGGATCACAAGTAGTAGAAAACAACAATTTTGTGCCAAGTTTAGCCCATAAAGTCTTCCAAAAGTAACTCAAGAATTTAACATCGCGACCAGAAACAATAGTCCTAGGCATGCCATGCAACCTAACGACTTATCTAAAGAACAAATCCGCAATGTTTGAAGCATCATTGGTTTTATGACAAGCTATAAAATGTGCCATCTTAGAGAATCTATTCACAACAACAAAAATAGAATCCCTCCCCTTCTTAGTCCTAGGTGTCACACCCTTACTCTATACTTAGCATAATCACTATAATCAAAATAGGGTTTGAATGATATAACTATAGTATAAAGAAACTCAAACAAGGGAACATCCATTTGAGGGTTTATAAAAATTTTGGCATGATGTCCCTACATTTTGTTTAAACTAAAAACTCAAGCAATACTATATAAACAACAACATTCATATATATATATAAACATATTTCATCTACACAAACGTATTCTGCTTCATTCTACCCATAGACATAAACATTGTAAAACGTGTTTCAAACCCTGACATTGTAAAACTTATAATACATATGCGGAAGCTATACAATAAGAAGCCCGGTTCTTGTCGAGGTGAGACACGTCACAACCATCCCTTGGTGAACCGGCATCCTATGCATCTTCACTACCTGATCCTGTAATACATGAGCTACGTGAGTTTATAAAACTCAATAAGTTGGCACTTATATGTATCAATATGCATCGAAGGAACATATATATCAAGTCGTGACAACAATGAAACTTTAAACCATGTCATATCATAGCATATATTCATGTTCATGTTTGTACTTGAGCCTCATTAGTTGACCTGTACTACCGTGCTTGCTTTATTATATAGCTACTACTGTGTTGGACGTCAGGGAGCAACCTTTGGCAACCCCACGCCCCATGAACATATATTGGCCAATAGCTTTGGTGGACTTAAAACCACCCATGATGTCAACAAGCTCTATATCATGTAAATCAATCATTTTCTTTTCATGTTCATGTTCTTGTTCATGACATAGCACCCATCATCAATATTCATGAGTTCCTTACATATTTAATACATAACAATGGAATATGGTGCTATGTTTTTATCAATAAACATACTAACAAAGTACATATATCAATAAACAATGCAAAGCATTTGAAATCCATAATATTACTCATGTATTACTTCAAGAACATGCCAACTTACAGTCCAAGCTTAAAAACACTGGTTTGAGACGGTGTTTCTCGCTCCTATGCTGTCAAACATAACAATAATTCAATCACTATATCTATACTAGGTGAAGTTTGCTCCTCTACCTTTATAATAATCAAAAGAGATGAAAACTTACACCTTTAGGAAGCTCTTGGGATGAAGAACAAAGTTCTAACTTCAATTCTATGAAAAGAATGAAGAAGAAAGCATTTGGAAGAAATTCTCTAAGTTTTGTTTCGAGTTTATGCTGTTAGAGAGGTTGAGGATGGTGGAAAGTGCTTAGAAAACCCGATACTTATCTTTTTATACAGCAGGGTCGCTAGGGCGGACGCTTTTTACCGCTAGGGCGAGTAAATCTCGGTCCTACACATTTTATTTATGCACAGGTTCGCTAGGGCGGACACTTTTGACCGCTAGGGCGAGCAAGTTTCGGCCCTATACATTTTATTCCTGCACAGGCTCGCTAGGGCGGACATTTTTGACCGCTAGGGCGAGCCAGTTTCGGCTCTGCACACTGATTCATCAGAAATCGCTCCAGAAACGGCTCTTCCCTTCATAATCTGGAAAAGTTGTAAACTACAAAGTTGTAGCCCTATGTCTTGGCTTTAAGCTCTCCAAATTTCAGGTCATTTGGAGGTCTGAGTAAAAAGTTATGCCCATTCTCCTAACATGTGTTAGTGAAGGAATGACGGTATACACGACACACTTCGGGGCGCTTTTGGCTTGTCTTCCACAATGATTTGGACAAAACTCAAAACTTGAAAGTTGTAGCATTATATCTTAGCTTTCTAATGGTTATGGCCTCACTCAATTTTGATCAATATTCAAATCATTATGCTAAAACCCGTACAAACTACCATATTTACATCTAATTTCCCACAACTTCCATTACACTATTTCTATGTACCCATCTTACTATCACTACTTTGACATATATTCATTCTCAATACACCATGAACAATATAAGAGTCATGTTCAATCTCAATATTGATACTTCATTCATCACGTGAAACCTAATGAGGTAATTAACTACAAAATAAACGACATAAACACGTTATAATCATTTGTACGAGTAACCGGGCATTACAATTCTCCCATCCTTCAAAGAATTTCGTCCTCGAAATTTGACGTACCATATAGTTCGGGATATCTCTGTTGAATCTCGTCTTCTCGCTCCCAAGTTGCTTCTTCGATTGCATGATTTCGCCATAACAGTTTCACCAAGGGTATTTCCTTGCCTCGTAATACTTTTGATTTCTTATCGAGGATTTGGACTGGTCGTTCTTCATACGAGAGATTCGATGCAAGCTCCAATGGTTCGTAATGAAGAACGTGAGAAGGATTGGCCAAATACTTTCGTAGCAAGGAAACGTGAAACACATTGTGAACATTTGACAAGTTCGGAGGTAAAGCAACTCGGTAGGCTCTGTCTCCTATTCTTTCTAAGATTTCGAATGGACCGATATATCTTGGACTCAATTTTCCCTTCTTACCAAAACGCAAAATGCCCTTCAATGGTGATATCTTTACAAATACATGGTCACCAATCTGAAATTCCAATCGACGACGTCGCACATCAGCATAGCTTTTCTGTCGACTCTGGGCAGTGTGCATTCTTTCTCTGATCTTGGTTACCAATTCAGCTGTCTGTTGTACCAATTCAGGGCCTAACAATTTCCTTTCTCCTATTTCATCCCAATGTACTGGAGATCGACATTTTCTACCATATAATGCAGTATATGATGCCATTCCAATGCTTGACTGATAGCTATTGTTATATGTAAACTCAGCCAACGGTAGTTTACTGTCCCAACTACCTGGGAAGTCAATAGTACATGCCCTCAACATATCTTCTAAGATCTGATTTACTCGTTCTGATTGTCCATCAGTTTGAGGGTGGAATGCTGTGCTGAATGACAATCGAGTTCCCATAGCATGATGCAAGCTTTTCCAAAATGCAGATGTAAATTTTGGATCTCTATCAGATACAATGGACACTGGGATGCCATGAAGCCTCACTATCTCCTTGATGTATTCTTCAGCATATTGATTCATCGTGTATGTGGTCTTCACCGGAAGAAAGTGAGCTGATTTCGTAAGTCGATCCACAATAACCCATATAGCATTGAATCCTCTTTGTGTTCTTGGCAAACCAAGGATGAAATCCATTGTGATATGTTCCCATTTCCACTGAGGAATGGGTAGCGGTTTCAGGAGCCCTGCTGGTCTTTGATGTTCAATCTTGACCTTTTGACAAGTTAGACATTGTGCAACAAATTGAGCAATGTCCTTTTTCATACCTGGCCACCAAAATAATGGTTTCAAATCCTTGTACATTTTCGTGCCTCCTGGATGGATCGAATAGGGAGTAGCATGAGCATCAATAAGAATGTCGGTTCTGGTCGTTCCTTGTTTTGGTACACACAGTCTCCCTCGATATGTCCATATTCCTTCCCCATTCAATTCAAAGTTTGAATGTCCTTTATCTTCATCTCGCTGTCTCAATTGCTGTAATTCAGTATTTGTATCTTGTTCGACCTTGATCTTGTCTGCAAGTGTTGGTCGAACTATGAGAGATGATAATTTGATTGTAGATCCCTTTGGAATAACATCAAGCTTCAAGTTCTGCAAATCCCATAAAATTTGTTCTTGTACTTGCATTGCAGCAACAGAACTGGACTTTCGACTTAACGCATCTGCAACAACATTGGCTTTGCCTGGATGATAATTAATAACACAATCGTAATCCTTCACCAATTCCAACCAACGTCGTTGTCTCATATTCAGTTCTTTTTGCGTGAATAAATATTTCAGACTCTTGTGGTCCGTATATATTTCACACCGTTCACCATACAGATAATGACGCCATATTTTCAACGCAAATACCACTGCTGCCAGTTCTAAATCATGTGTGGAATAGTTCTTTTCATATTCTTTCAATTGCCTAGAGGCATAAGCAATCACCTTCCCGTGCTGCATCAAGACTGCTCCTAAACCTTGTTTCGAAGCATCACTGTACACTACAAAATCTCCTGATCCTTCTGGAATAGCAAGGACCGGTGCTGATGTCAATTTTGCCTTTAACTCTTGAAAACTGCGATCACATGCTTCGTCCCACACAAATTTCACATTCTTTCGAGTTAAAGCAGTCAAAGGCAATGCTATCTTAGAAAATCACGCTATAAACCGACGGTAATAACCAGCTAGCCCAAGAAAACTACGTACCTCGGTAACAGTGGTAGGTCGTAGCCAGTTATTAACAGCTTCAATCTTACTTGGATCCACTGATATGCCTTCTTTTGAAATGATATGACCCAAGAATGATACTTGTTCAAGCCAAAATTCACATTTCTTCCATTTGGCATATAAATGTTTATCTTTCAACGTTTGCAAAACTAATTGCAAATGTTCCCGATGCTCCTCTATAGTTCGTGAGTAGATGAGAATATCATCTATAAACACAATCACGAACTTGTCTAGAAATGGCTTAAAAATTCTATTCATTAAATCCATAAAAGCTGCTGGTGCATTTGTTAGTCCAAACGGCATTACAAGAAATGCATAATGCCCGTACCTGGTTCGGAAGGCAGTCTTAGAAATATCATCTGACTTCACTTTTAATTGATGATAGCCTAATCGTAAATCAATCTTCGAAAAGATAGCAGCTCCTTGTAGTTGATCAAACAAATCATCAATTCTAGGGAGTGGATAATTATTTTTGATTGTCACTTTGTTCAAATCCCGATAATCAATGCATAGACGAAGGGTACCGTCTTTCTTCTTCACAAACAAAACAGGTGCACCCCACGGTGAAAATCTCGGTCTAATAAACCCTTTATCAAGTAACTCTTGTAACTGTTCTTTCAATTCTTTCATTTCTGTAGGAGCCAATCGATAAGGAGCTTTTGAGATCGGATGAGTTCCTGTCACAATATCAATCACAAATTCGATCTCTCTATCTGGGGGTAAGCCTGTTACATCATCAGGAAATACCTCTGGAAACTCACAAACAACATCTGTATCTTCTAGTTCATGAACTGGTGGATCAATAGTTAACACAGATGCTAAATATCCTTGACACCCCTTCTGTAGTAATTTACAAGCCTTCATACACGAGATTATCCGAAGTGGTAAGGATATACCTGCACTTGCTACGGTGAATGGTTCAGCTCCTACTGGTGCAAACTTGATCATCTTTATGCCACAGTCAATAGTAACTCTGTACTTCGAGAGCCAATCCATTCCCAATATCACATCAAAATCGGTCATTTTCAAAACAATCAATTCAGCATACATCTGATGACCTTGGACATATATTGGACATCCTCGCACAATCTGATCTGTCTGTAATTCTTGCCCAGAAGGTAAGGCTATGGCGAGTTGTGTTTCTGTTGTACTTGCTGTAATGCCCAGTCTCCTTACAAACGATTCCGAAATAAAAGAATGCGTGGCTCCTGAATCTAGTAAAACAATAGCAGTAATACCAGAAATCAAGAACATACCAGTGATCATCGACGTATCCGCATCCACTTCTTCCTTGGTCATGGAGAAAAGGCGTCCCTGTACTTTCTCAGAACTTCCTGGACAATTCTTGGCGAGATGCCCTGGCTTTTTGCAACGATAACAGACATTAGAACCTTGCATACATTCCCCGCCATGAAGTTTTCCACATTTAGGACAAGGTGGTCTGTCCGGTTCTTTACATGGAGGGGGACCCTTGCCACGGGGTTCCTCTGGTCGGGTACCTTTGCTATCGGTCTTTTTGCCTTGTCCTGTTCCTTGGCTCTTTTGAAAGTACTGCTGCCTTCGCTGTTGTCTGTCTTTTTCAATGCCTTGCTCATCCTGTTCAGCCATAAGTGCTCTTTCCACTATCTCCCATACGTAGTAACTTTCAACATTCGTACATCTCTTTTAATTTCAGAGCGAAGTCCCCGCATGAAATGTTCGCCCTTACTGATTTCATCTTGTGCAATATATGGTACATATTGGACTCCGGCCTCAAATTGTTGTATGTATTCCGTCATTGCCATGGTCCCTTGCTTCAAATTCAGGAAGTCACTGGCTTTCTTGGCTCGTACGTCTTTACTGAAATACTTGTTGTAAAACACGGTTTTTAAAGTTTCCCATGTCAATGGTCCAACCGGTAATGCGACCCTTGCACTCTCCCACCAAATTCTTGCATGCTTTGTTAACAAAAAGATGGCACAAGTGACTTTATCAGCATCTTCCATACGAAGATAGGAGAAGATGGACTCCAATGACTTAATCCACTCTTCTGCTACAGCTGGATCAGTGCTTCCCATGAATTCCGGAGGATTTAAACGTCGAAACGATCATATACGTCTGTCTGAACAGGCACATGTCTGTGTACTATGGCTTGAGCTTGTGCCTGTTCATGAGTAGTCCGTTGCATCTCTAGTAGCTGCTGGATTTTTTCACCATGGACCTTTGCTTGTTGTTCGAGTAATTGGGCGAAGTCATCTACAGGTCGTGGCGCACTACCTTCACCTTCCAGAATTAACTCAAGAATTTAACTTCGTGACCAGAAACAATAGTCCTAGGCATGCCATGCAACCTAACGACTTCTCTAAAGAACAAATCCGCAATGTTTGAAGCATCATCGGTTTTATGACAAGCTATAAAATGTGTAATCTAAGAGAATCTATCCACAACAACAAAAATAGAATCCCTCCCCTTCTTAGTCCTAGGTAACCCTAAAATAAAGTCCATAGAAATGTCAATCCAAGTTCTTTTTAAGAATAGCACGCAAAAGTGTTCCCAAAGTTCTATTGACAACTTCAGTTTGTCCATCCGTTTGAGGATGACAAGTAGTAGAAAACTAACAATTTTGTGCCAAGTTAAGCCCATAAAGTCATCCAAAAGTAACTCAAGAATTTAACATCGCGACCAGAAACAATAGTCCTAGGCATGCCATGCAACCTAACGACTTCTCTAAAGAACAAATCCGCAATGTTTGAAGCATCATCGGTTTTATGACAAGCTATAAAATGTGCCATCTTAGAGAATCTATCCACAACAACAAAATAGAATCCTCCCCTTCTTAGTCCTAAGCAACCCCAAAATAAAGTCCATAGAAATGTCAATCCAAGTTCTTTTTAAGAATAGCACGCAAAAGTGTTCCCAAAGTTCTATTGACAACTTGAGTTTGTCCATCCGTTTGAGGATGACAAGTAGTAGAAAACAACAATTTTGTGCCAAGTTAGCCCATAAAGTCTTCCAAAACTAACTCAAGAATTTAACATCGCGACCAGAAACAATAGTCCTAGGCATGCCATGCAACCAAACGACTTCTCTAAAGAACAAATCCGCAATGTTTGAAGCATCATCGGTTTTATGACAAGCTATAAAATGTGCAATCTTAGAGAATCTATCCACAACAACAAAAATAGAATCCCTCCCCTTCTTAGTCCTAGGCAACCCCAAAATAAAGTCCATAGAAATGTCAATCCAAGTTCTTTTTAAGAATAGCACGCAAAAGTGTTCCCAAAGTTCTATTGACAACTTCAGTTTGTCCATCCGTTTGAGGATGACAAGTAGTAGAAAACAACAATTTTGTGCCAAGTTAGCCCATAAAGTATTCCAAAAGTAACTCAAGAATTTAACATCGCGACCAGAAACAATAGTCCTAGGCATGCCATGCAACCTAACGACTTCTCTAAAGAACAAATCCGCAATGTTTGAAGCATCATCGGTTTTATGACAAGCTATAAAATGTGCAATCTTAGAGAATCTATCCACAACAACAAAAATAGAATCCCTCCCCTTCTTAGTCCTAGGCAACCCCAAAATAAAGTCCATAGAAATGTCAATCCAAGTTCTTTTTAAGAATAGCACGCAAAAGTGTTCCCAAAGTTCTATTGACAACTTCAGTTTGTCCATCCGTTTGAGGATGACAAGTAGTAGAAAACAACAATTTTGTGCCAAGTTTAGCCCATAAAGTATTCCAAAAGTAACTCAAGAATTTAACATCGCGACTAGAAACAATAGTCCTAGGCATGCCATGCAACCAAACGACTTCTCTAAAGAACAAATCCGCAATGTTTGAAGCATCATCGGTTTTATGACAAGCTATAAAATGTGCCATCTTAGAGAATCTATCCACAACAACAAAAATAGAATCCCTCCCCTTCTTAGTCCTAGGCAACCCGAAAATAAAGTCCATAGAAATGTCAATCCAAGTTCTTTTTAAGAATAGCACGCAAAATTGTTCCCAAAGTTCTATTGACAACTTCAGTTTGTCCATCCGTTTGAGGATGACAAGTAGTAGAAAACAACAATTTTGTGCCAAGTTAATCCCATAAAGTATTCCAAAATTAACTCAAGCATTTAACATCGCGACCAGAAACAATAGTCCTAGGCATGCCATGCAACCAAACGACTTGTCTAAAGAACAAATCCGCAATTTTTGAAGCATCATCGGATTTATGACAAGCTATAAAATGTGCAATCTTAGAGAATCTATCCACAACAACAAAAATAGAATCCCTCCCCTTTTTAGTCCTAGGCAACCCCAAAATAAAGTCCATAGAAATGTCAATCCAAGTTCTTTATAAGAATAGCACGCAAAAGTGTTCCCAAAGTTCTATTGACAACTTCAGTTTGTCCATCCGTTTGAGGATGACAAGTAGTAGAAAACAACAATTTTGTGCAAAGTTAAGCCCATAAAGTCATCCAAAAGTAACTCAAGAATTTAACATCACGACCAGAAACAATAGTCCTAGGCATGCCATGCAACCTAACGACTTCTCTAAAGAACAAATCCGCCATGTTTGAAGCATCATCGGTTTTATGACAAGCTATAAAATGTGCCATCTTAGAGAATCTATCCACAACAAAACAAATAGAATCTCTCCCCTTCTTAGTCCTAAGCAACCCCAAAATAAAGTCCATAGAAATGTCAATCCAAGTTCTTTTTAAGAATAGCACGCAAAAGTGTTCCCAAAGTTATATTGACAACTTGAGTTTGTCCATCCGTTTGAGGATGACAAGTAGTAGAAAACAACAATTTTGTGCCAAGTTTAGCCCATAAAGTCTTCCAAAAGTAACTCAAGAATTTAACATCGCGACCAGAAACAATAGTCCTAGGCATGCCATACAACCAAACGACTTCTCTAAAGAACAAATCCGCAATGTTTGAAGCATCATCGGTTTTACGACAAGCTATAAAATGTGCAATCTTAGAGAATCTATCCACAACAACAAAAATAGAATCCCTCCCCTTCTTAGTCCTAGGCAACCCCAAAATAAAGTCCATAGAAATGTCAATCCAAGTTCTTTATAAGAATAGCACGCAAAAGTGTTCCCAAAGTTCTATTGACAACTTCAGTTTGTCCATCCGTTTGAGGATGACAAGTAGTAGAAAACAACAATTTTGTGCAAAGTTAAGCCCATAAAGTCATCCAAAAGTAACTCAAGAATTTAACATCACGACCAGAAACAATAGTCCTAGGCATGCCATGCAACCTAACGACTTCTCTAAAGAACAAATCCGCAATGTTTGAAGCATCATCAGTTTTATGACAAGCTATAAAATGTGCCATCTTAGAGAATCTATCCACAACAAAACAAATAGAATCTCTCCCCTTCTTAGTCCTAAGCAACCCCAAAATAAAGTCCATAGAAATGTCAATCCAAGTTCTTTTTAAGAATAGCACGCAAAAGTGTTCCCAAAGTTCTATTGACAACTTGAGTTTGTCCATCCGTTTGAGGATGACAAGTAGTAGAAAACAACAATTTTGTGCCAAGTTTAGCCCATAAAGTATTCCAAAAGTAACTCAAGAATTTAACATCGCGACCAGAATCAATAGTCCTAGGCATGCCATGCAACCTAACGACTTCTCTAAAGAACAAATCCGCAATGTTTGAAGCATCATCGGTTTTATGACAAGCTATAAAATGTGCAATCTTAGAGAATCTATCCACAACAACAAAAATAGAATCCCTCCCCTTCTTAGTCCTAGGCAACCCCAAAATAAAGTCCATAGAAATGTCAATCCAAGTTCTTTTTAAGAATAGCACGCAAAAGTGTTCCCAAAGTTCTATTGACAACTTCAGTTTGTCCATTCGTTTGAGGATGACAAGTAGTAGAAAACAACAATTTTGTGCCAAGTTTAGCCCATAAAGTCTTCCAAAAGTAACTCAAGAATTTAACATCGCGACCAGAAACAATAGTCCTAGGCATGCCATGCAACCTAACGACTTCTCTAAAGAACAAATCCGCAATGTTTGAAGCATCATCGGTTTTATGACAAGCTATAAAATGTGCAATCTCAGAGAATCTATCCACAACAACAAAAATAGAATCCCTCCCCTTTTTAGTCCTAGGCAACCCCAAAATAAAGTCCATAGAAATGTCAATCCAACTTCTTTTTAAGAATAGCACGCAAAAGTGTTCCCAAAGTTTATTGACAACTTCAGTTTGTCCTATCCGTTTGAGGATGACAAGTAGTAGAAAACAACAATTTTGTGTCAATTTTAGCCCATAAAGTATTCCAGAAGTAACTCAAGAATTTAACATCGCGACCAGAAACAATAGTCCTAGGCATGCCATGCAACCAAACGACTTCTCTAAAGAACAAATCCGCAATGTTTCAAGCATCATCGGTTTTATGACAAGCTATAAAATGTGCCATCTTAGCGAATCTATCCACAACAACAAAAATAGAATCCCTCCCCTTCTTAGTCCTAGGCAACCCCAAAATAAAGTCCATAGAAATGTCAATCCAAGTTCTTTTTAAGAATAGCACGCAAAAGTGTTCCCAAAGTTCTATTGACAACTTCAGTTTGTCCATCCGTTTGAGGATGACAAGTAGTAGAAAACAACAATTTTTGTGCCAAGTTAAGCCCATAAAGTCATTCCAAAAGTAACTCAAGAATTTAACATCGCGACCAGAAACAATAGTCCTAGGCATGCCATGCAACCTAACGACTTCTCTAAAGAACAAATCCGCAATGTTTGAAGCATCATCGGTTTTATGACAAGCTATAAAATGTGCAATCTTAGAGAATCTATCCACAACAACAAAAATAGAATCCCTCCCCTTCTTAGTCCTAGGCAACCCCAAAGTAAAGTCCATAGAAATATCAATCCAAGTTCTTTTTAAGAATAGCACGCAAAAGTGTTCCAAAGTTCCGGTGACAACTTCAGTTTGTCCATCCGTTTGAGGATGACAAGTAGTAGAAAACAACAATTTTCTGCCGAGTTTAGCCCATAAAGTATTCCAAAAGTAACTCAAGAATTTAACATCGCGACTAGAAACAGCAGTCCTAGGCATGCCATGCAACCAAACGACTTCTCCAAAGAACAAATCCGCAATGTTGGAAGAATCATCGTGATGCGAACGTGGACGTCCCAAGGAAAGCATGGGATCCTTTGCAGTTGCCGGAGGGACCAATCACGAGGGGTCGACTAAAGAGATTCAAGGAGGCGCTACAAGGAGTCATGAGTAAGCCTGAAGAGGTCGCGATGCATGGGAGTACGTTTGGAGGCCAACGGAAAGTCGTTCAAACATTGGTGTTGCTTACCGAGTCTGGACGGACCAGTACACGGACCTGCACACGGGGTCCGTGTCCTTCACAAGCTGGGGAGGGTTTTTACAGTGGCTCCACGGACCTGGAGACGGACCCAGGCACGGGGTCCGTGCCCTTTGAAGTTGGCGAATACAGTGCCTACACGGACCCGTACACGGAGGTGAGCACGGGGTCCGTGTCGCTTGATCCCGATTGAAGAGTTTTACAGTATGTACACGGACCCGTCTACGGACGTCTGCACGGGGTCCGTGTCCTCTGTTTTCTGCGCGGATTTGTTTCCTTTTCTAGAGTTTTATTATTTTGGGAGACTAGATTTTTGATATCTTTTGATATATTGACTATGTTGGACGAAAAATTACACACAATACACATAATATTTTGAGTTTATCAAACTTTTGAGAATTTTCTCTTAACTTTTTTCAAAGCCAAGCTTTGTCAAATCAAATCAAACTTATCAAAGTTTTTAACTTTGTGGCGTTTGTCGATCGTTGCTTGTGCGGATTGTCGTAGGCAAAGTTCTTCGAAGGTTCGTATAGTTTTCGATTGTTTATCCTCGTGTTTATTTGTTGCTAAACTCTTGCTAGTTTAGAGGTGAATATCACATATTACTTGATTCAAAAGATCGGGAAAAACACACGAATCTTAATATCGTAATTGAATAGAGGGTGCGATTTATTTTTAATCGTGTTTGCTATTTATTCGTGTCAAGATTCATATCATTTGGTATCAGAGCGCCAGGTTTATTGAATTCAAGTAAATTATCTTGTTCTTAAATTGCAGATCTGTATTATTTCTTCGAATATTTTCAGATCTGTTTTGTTCTATCGTTCTTCGTATTTTTTTCGTGAATCTGTGATACACGAAATTTTGAGTCCTTTTTTTTTTGAATTTTCGGAATTCAAAGAGGAAAAAAAAAAAAAAAAGTACAAAAATTCCGAAAATTCACCATTATTTCTTTTTGATATATTGTTCTATTGTCTTCATAGAGTCATATTCAATTGTCTCACACAGTCAAAAAAAAAAAAAAAAAAAATTTCCTATATTCGAATTTCTTGTCTACACAGTCCAAGTGAGTCGGTCGCATTTGTTCACAAGTTTGAACTTTGATTGTTTGATATACCCACAATACAAAGCTTGAGCACTTCCAAGAGAGCTTTCAAAATTCGAGTGATACACTTGAGTGAGAGTGACTTTTCTTTGGAGTGAACGGTGAGTATTTGTTGTGAGCATACAAATAAAGAGGTAAAAGACGAGTGATTTTCTTTGGAGTGATCGTGAGCATTTGGGTGAGGATTATTTTATTTCTACTAACCTTTTCTTGCAGGTACAACTTTGAAATTAAATGGAGAGGGAGGTAGGAGATAGTTCGAATTCGGGGGTGTCCAAAGCTCATCTAGATGCGTTGTTTGGGGATTTTAGTAGAGCGATGGCGACCCAAATGGAGTCGTTGCATGAGAGGTTGGGTAAACTTGAGGTTAGTGTTAGTGGGGGTAAACCTAAGCCTAGAGATTTGGGTAGAGATGATGAGGAGTATGATCTAGGAGGAGGCGATGAGAGTCAAAATGAGAATTGGGGTAGGAATGGGAGAGATAGAGGATTTGGTAGAGGAAGAAGGGAAGCCATGCGGGGTAGATATGAGGAGACTAGGGAAGATGGTCACATGGGTAGCATTAAGATGAAGATCCCTTCATTCCATGGGAAATCTGACCCGGAGGCGTACCTAGAATGGGAAAAGAGGGTAGAGTTCGTATTTGCATGTCACCACTACTCCGAACAAAAGAAGGTGAGGTTGGTGGTGGTTGAATTCTTAGACTATGCTCTCATTTGGTGGGATCAATTAGTGACCACTAAAAGAAAGTATAATGAGAGGCCTATTGAATCTTGGGATGAGATGAAGAGTGTAATGAGGAAGAGGTTTGTGCCTAACCATTACTATAGGGAGATGTTTAAGAGGTTACAAACTTTGAGGCAAGGGTTGAAGAGTGTTGAGGACTACTATAAGGAGATGGAAGTACTCATGATTAGGGCAAATACTGAGGAGGATAATGAAGCAACTATGGCTCGTTTTCTTTGTGGTTTGAACAGGGAGATCCAAGATCAAGTGGAGCTTCGGCACTACTTAGATCTAGACGAGATGGTGCAAATGGCCATAAAGGTGGAGCAACAACTCAAGAGGCGAGGAGTTGGCCGCACCAATCAAACCGGAGGTGCATCATCTTCTTGGAGATCAAATGTGGGGAAGCGTGAGGAGAACAAAGTGGTGGCCAAACCCAAATTTGAGACCAAACAAGAGGCGCCTAAGCAAGGAGTCCAAGGTAAATCTGAAACTCCTTCTAATCGCTCTAGAGATGTTAGATGTTTTAGGTGTCAAGGGATGGGTCATATTTCTAGTGATTGTCCTAATAAGAGAGTCATGTTCTTAAATGATTATGGTGAGTATGAGTCTCAAAGTGAGGGGGATGGCGAGGGTAGTGATGATGATATGCCGGAGTTGGAGGATCCCGATGAGGGATATGGGGCGGTTGTAGGAGAAGCTCTAGTGACTAGGCGAATCATGAGTGCCCAAGTCAAAGATGAGGAAGTTAACCAAAGAGAGAACTTGTTCCACACTAGATGTTTTGTGAATGGTAAGGTGTGCAATGTAATCATCGATGGGGGTAGTTGCACCAATGTGGCTAGTGTTGAGATGGTTGAAAAATTGGGGTTGCCTACAATAAAACATCCTCAACCATATAGGCTTCAATGGTTGAACGATTGTGCGGAAGTGAGGGTTAATAGGCAAGTTTTAGTGTCATTCTCAATTGGGAAGTACAAAGATGAGGTTTTGTGTGACATGGTGCCCATGCATGCTTGTCATATCTTGTTGGGTAGGCCATGGCAATTTGATAGGCGAGTGACTCACGATGGGTTCAAAAATAAGTACTCGTTTGTCTTGAAAAAAGAAACAGTTGTCTTACTTCCATTGTCCCCAAAGCAAGTATTGGAGGACCACTTGAAAAAGAAAAAGAGAGATGAGGCCGAAAAAAAGAGTGAACTAAAAAGTGAGATGGCCTTTGAAAACAAAAATGAAGTGGCTGAAAAAAAGAGTGATCAAAAGAGTGAGATAGCCACAAAAACAAAAAAAGAGAGGAAAGAAAATGAGAGAAAAGAAAAAGAGAGGAAAGAGGCCAAAAAGAATTCTTATATGGCCCAAAAAGGTGAGGTAAAACACTTGTTGCACACACATGAGCCACTTGTGTTAATTCTTTACAAGGAGATCCTCCTTAACACAAGTGATATAGCCGGATCCCTTCCGAGCATTGTTGTTTCACTATTGCAGGAATTTGACGATGTATTTCCGGAGGAGCTACCTCAAGGCTTACCACCATTGAGGGGAATTGAACACCAAATTGATTTGGTGCCCGGGAGTGCCTTGCCGAACCGTCCAGCTTATAGGAGCAATCCGGAGGAGACTAAGGAGCTTCAAAGGCAGGTAAGTGAGTTATTAGATAAAGGTTATGTGCGTGAGTCCATGTCACCTTGTGCGGTGCCTGTTTTGCTAGTCCCTAAGAAAGATGGCTCATGGCGTATGTGTGTAGATTGTAGGGCAATCAATAACATAACCATTAAGTATAGGCATCCCATACCTAGACTAGATGATATGTTAGATGAATTGCATGGTTCTTGCATTTTTAGCAAAATTGATTTGAGGAGTGGCTACCATCAAATTAGGATGAGAGAAGGTGATGAGTGGAAAACTGCTTTCAAAACTAAATATGGGTTGTATGAGTGGATGGTTATGTCTTTTTGTTTAACTAATGCACCTAGCACCTTTATGAGGTTAATGAATCATGTCTTGCGTGCACATATAGGTAAATTTGTTGTGGTTTACTTTGATGATATCCTAGTGTATAGCAAGAATCTTGAAGAGCATGTTCAACACTTGAAACTTGTACTAATCACATTAAGGGCTGAAAATTTGTATGCTAACTTAAAGAAGTGTGATTTTTGTACAAACAAACTTGTGTTTCTTGGTTTCGTTGTGAGTTCACAAGGTATACAAGTTGATGAAGACAAGGTAAGTGCCATTCGAGATTGGCCAACGCCTACTACTGTTGGTCAAGTTCGAAGCTTTCATGGTCTTGCAAGCTTCTATAAGAGGTTTGTAAAGGATTTTAGCACATTGGCGGCACCGATGACGGCGGTCATCAAGAAGAACGTTCCATTCTATTGGGGCGAGGAGCAAGAGAAGTGTAGTAGCCCGAATCCCAAATTGGGTAATTAACGGATTAATGGTGATTAAGAAGGTTTAATGTGTAATTTTGACCGAGTCATGATCGGACGGACCGAAGATGGTTCGGAAGCACCGAAGGGTTCGGAAGGTCCGAAGTGGGTTCGATGGATCCGATCATGAGGTGTCAAGAGCAGCTGGACACGTGCATGTTCGGACGGTCCGAAGTGTATGATCGGAGGATCCGATCATGAGCTGTCAAGAGCTGATGGACACGTAAGAGTTCGGACGTTCCGAAGAGGGTTCGGACGATCCGAACATGGCCTATAAATAGTGGTCGGATTTCCTCATTTTGACTCGCCAATTCAGAGAATTCCATAGCATTTCAGTCGTTTCTGACAGGTTCTAGTCTTGTTCCGAGATTTGGGCACTAGCGGGGAGCTGCTGGTCTTGTAGCAGAGCTGTGCTCTAGTTGGGAGCTAGCGGCATCAGCGGGCTAGCGACGGACGAAGGTTTGGAATTTTATCAGTATTTATCTCAGGATTATCTAGTTAAGTCTGGTAGATAAGTTTAGTGATGGTTTTCACTTGATGAATAGGCTTGGATTAGACCTGTTGTCTGGTGGTTCCAGTGGATTAGGATTGCTGTGATAGAGGTACGAAAGTACTATCCGAGATATCCTGGTTGAGTATACATTCTTATATGTGTTGCATGATTATGTGGTGCATTGATATATGTCATATGATGCATGCTATTATGTCACGTTTATTACTGCACGTTGCATTTCATGTTGAGCCGTATTCTCCTTCGAGATAGCCTTTACTGTTGAGCTGTATCTCTTTCGAGATAAGCTATATCTTGGGGCCGCTCAGCCCTGTCTTGTGGACGCATGGACACCGAGAGTACACAGTGGCCGACGGGTCGGGAGGGCTTCGGTGGTCCGGGACATTTTAGGTCCACGTCTGTCTTGTAGTGGATGCAGTGACCCAGAGGTGTACCGCGCGGCACTATCCACTTGGCGCCTCTAGACTGAGCATTGTTGAGATCCTTTTGTGACTCCTGTTTCTTGACTACCCCGGTATCATGATCATAGCATGTGCATTTCATATAGGTCTGTATACTCATACTTTTGTACTGGGCGTTCTTATCGCTCACGTCCTCGGTTTTGTTTATTCTTGGACACCCCATTCCCACGGGGCAGGCCTCAGGTTGGACAGCTCAGGAGGAGCAGGAGGAGGACGTTGAGTAGCTGGTTGGTTTAGTTTATCGGTATTGTTTTGATTCGATATGGTTGTATTGGATATTTTATTTTGAGTTATTCTAGACTTCGATTGGGTTGTATAATTATAGTTGTCGACTTTTTCCGCTGTTATCTCTGATTATAATTGATTAGGTTAATTGCATGCTTAGTTTTTGATTAGTAGGTGATTCTGGAACGGGTCACTACATTTATGGTATCAGAGCATGCGTACGATTTTGGGATATAGATTTCTGTTTTGGGATTTCCGTTGACCAATTTACTAGTTTCCCCATTCTATGTTGTAGCGATGGCTGACCACTTTGGTGATGAGAGTAGTCAGGGAAGTGTAGGTCGTTGGGGCGACCAGGACGATCGTAGACGTCATCGTGAGCATCGTCATCGTCGGGATGGTCCTAGGCGTTTCGATATGCATCGTTTCATTCAGATGGGGCCTAAGCCTCTAGTTGGTGGAGAGACTCCTGATGATGCTGAGGATTGGATAGAGCGCATGGAGAGTTGTTTCCGTGCATTCCAGTGCACCGAGGAGCAGAAGATAGAGACTCTTAGTTTTCTTCTCGAGGGCCGTGCTCGCAAGTGGTGGCGATCAACTTCTGCGCCGATAGTTCAGTCGCAGGGTAGAGCGACTTGGGTCGATTTCCGTGCAGCGTTCATGCAGCTGTACTTTCCTCCAGCCCTTCGCCAGGCGAAGACAATTGAGCTCCTGAACCTTAAGCAGGGGAGTATGTCTGTTGATGAGTATCAGCAGAAATTCTTCGAGTTGTTACCCTTTGCGCCTCATATCAGTGGCAGTTCTGAAGCCAAGTACGATCATTTCCTTCAGGGCCTTAACCAGGAGATCTTTGATCGAGTCACTGTCTGTGATAATCCTACTTCGTACGATGGGTTGGTGAACCGGTGTCGTAAAGCAGAGATCAGTCTCCAGCGTGGTAGGGCTATTCTTTCTTCTAGACCTCCGAGTGTTTTGAGCCCTCGACCTCAGTCTTTCAAGAAATCTGGTTCTTCTTCTTCTGGATCTGGATCAAGGTCTAGCGGTGTTGTTCGCTTTGGTGAGAAGAAGGATTCTTGTGCGCATTGTGGGAAGAACCATCCATCGGAGCAATGCCGATTAGCAGCAGGAGCTTGTTTTCAGTGCGGAGAGATGGGTCATATCAAGAAGAATTGTCCTCAGCTGCGAGGTGGAGCAGGATCTGGTTCTGGATCCCAGACGACTGTTCAGCAGAGGAGACAGGGTCAGGCAGTGGGTAGTTCGAATCTTCGACCTCGTGCCCAAGGTCAGGTTTTTGCGCTGAACCAGGATCAGCCTGAGATGTAATTGTTATACAGTTGTAATGAAGAATATTTGCAGTGTATTGCAATGGTGTTTTATTCTCTTGCCTAGATTTCGAGGACGAAATCTTTTTAAGGGGGGGAGAATGTAGTAGCCCGAATCCCAAATTGGGTAATTAACGGATTAATGGTGATTAAGAAGGTTTAATGTGTAATTTTGACCGAGTCATGATCGGACGGACCGAAGATGGTTCGGAAGCACCGAAGGGTTCGGAAGGTCCGAAGTGGGTTCGATGGATCCGATCATGAGGTGTCAAGAGCAGCTGGACACGTGCATGTTCGGACGGTCCGAAGTGTATGATCGGAGGATCCGATCATGAGCTGTCAAGAGCTGATGGACACGTAAGAGTTCGGACGTTCCGAAGAGGGTTCGGACGATCCGAACATGGCCTATAAATAGTGGTCGGATTTCCTCATTTTGACTCGCCAATTCAGAGAATTCCATAGCATTTCAGTCGTTTCTGACAGGTTCTAGTCTTGTTCCGAGATTTGGGCACTAGCGGGGAGCTGCTGGTCTTGTAGCAGAGCTGTGCTCTAGTTGGGAGCTAGCGGCATCAGCGGGCTAGCGACGGACGAAGGTTTGGAATTTTATCAGTATTTATCTCAGGATTATCTAGTTAAGTCTGGTAGATAAGTTTAGTGATGGTTTTCACTTGATGAATAGGCTTGGATTAGACCTGTTGTCTGGTGGTTCCAGTGGATTAGGATTGCTGTGATAGAGGTACGAAAGTACTATCCGAGATATCCTGGTTGAGTATACATTCTTATATGTGTTGCATGATTATGTGGTGCATTGATATATGTCATATGATGCATGCTATTATGTCACGTTTATTACTGCACGTTGCATTTCATGTTGAGCCGTATTCTCCTTCGAGATAGCCTTTACTGTTGAGCTGTATCTCTTTCGAGATAAGCTATATCTTGGGGCCGCTCAGCCCTGTCTTGTGGACGCATGGACACCGAGAGTACACAGTGGCCGACGGGTCGGGAGGGCTTCGGTGGTCCGGGACATTTTAGGTCCACGTCTGTCTTGTAGTGGATGCAGTGACCCAGAGGTGTACCGCGCGGCACTATCCACTTGGCGCCTCTAGACTGAGCATTGTTGAGATCCTTTTGTGACTCCTGTTTCTTGACTACCCCGGTATCATGATCATAGCATGTGCATTTCATATAGGTCTGTATACTCATACTTTTGTACTGGGCGTTCTTATCGCTCACGTCCTCGGTTTTGTTTATTCTTGGACACCCCATTCCCACGGGGCAGGCCTCAGGTTGGACAGCTCAGGAGGAGCAGGAGGAGGACGTTGAGTAGCTGGTTGGTTTAGTTTATCGGTATTGTTTTGATTCGATATGGTTGTATTGGATATTTTATTTTGAGTTATTCTAGACTTCGATTGGGTTGTATAATTATAGTTGTCGACTTTTTCCGCTGTTATCTCTGATTATAATTGATTAGGTTAATTGCATGCTTAGTTTTTGATTAGTAGGTGATTCTGGAACGGGTCACTACATTTATGGTATCAGAGCATGCGTACGATTTTGGGATATAGATTTCTGTTTTGGGATTTCCGTTGACCAATTTACTAGTTTCCCCATTCTATGTTGTAGCGATGGCTGACCACTTTGGTGATGAGAGTAGTCAGGGAAGTGTAGGTCGTTGGGGCGACCAGGACGATCGTAGACGTCATCGTGAGCATCGTCATCGTCGGGATGGTCCTAGGCGTTTCGATATGCATCGTTTCATTCAGATGGGGCCTAAGCCTCTAGTTGGTGGAGAGACTCCTGATGATGCTGAGGATTGGATAGAGCGCATGGAGAGTTGTTTCCGTGCATTCCAGTGCACCGAGGAGCAGAAGATAGAGACTCTTAGTTTTCTTCTCGAGGGCCGTGCTCGCAAGTGGTGGCGATCAACTTCTGCGCCGATAGTTCAGTCGCAGGGTAGAGCGACTTGGGTCGATTTCCGTGCAGCGTTCATGCAGCTGTACTTTCCTCCAGCCCTTCGCCAGGCGAAGACAATTGAGCTCCTGAACCTTAAGCAGGGGAGTATGTCTGTTGATGAGTATCAGCAGAAATTCTTCGAGTTGTTACCCTTTGCGCCTCATATCAGTGGCAGTTCTGAAGCCAAGTACGATCATTTCCTTCAGGGCCTTAACCAGGAGATCTTTGATCGAGTCACTGTCTGTGATAATCCTACTTCGTACGATGGGTTGGTGAACCGGTGTCGTAAAGCAGAGATCAGTCTCCAGCGTGGTAGGGCTATTCTTTCTTCTAGACCTCCGAGTGTTTTGAGCCCTCGACCTCAGTCTTTCAAGAAATCTGGTTCTTCTTCTTCTGGATCTGGATCAAGGTCTAGCGGTGTTGTTCGCTTTGGTGAGAAGAAGGATTCTTGTGCGCATTGTGGGAAGAACCATCCATCGGAGCAATGCCGATTAGCAGCAGGAGCTTGTTTTCAGTGCGGAGAGATGGGTCATATCAAGAAGAATTGTCCTCAGCTGCGAGGTGGAGCAGGATCTGGTTCTGGATCCCAGACGACTGTTCAGCAGAGGAGACAGGGTCAGGCAGTGGGTAGTTCGAATCTTCGACCTCGTGCCCAAGGTCAGGTTTTTGCGCTGAACCAGGATCAGCCTGAGATGTAATTGTTATACAGTTGTAATGAAGAATATTTGCAGTGTATTGCAATGGTGTTTTATTCTCTAGCCTAGATTTCGAGGACGAAATCTTTTTAAGGGGGGGAGAATGTAGTAGCCCGAATCCCAAATTGGGTAATTAACGGATTAATGGTGATTAAGAAGGTTTAATGTGTAATTTTGACCGAGTCATGATCGGACGGACCGAAGATGGTTCGGAAGCACCGAAGGGTTCGGAAGGTCCGAAGTGGGTTCGATGGATCCGATCATGAGGTGTCAAGAGCAGCTGGACACGTGCATGTTCGGACGGTCCGAAGTGTATGATCGGAGGATCCGATCATGAGCTGTCAAGAGCTGATGGACACGTAAGAGTTCGGACGTTCCGAAGAGGGTTCGGACGATCCGAACATGGCCTATAAATAGTGGTCGGATTTCCTCATTTTGACTCGCCAATTCAGAGAATTCCATAGCATTTCAGTCGTTTCTGACAGGTTCTAGTCTTGTTCCGAGATTTGGGCACTAGCGGGGAGCTGCTGGTCTTGTAGCAGAGCTGTGCTCTAGTTGGGAGCTAGCGGCATCAGCGGGCTAGCGACGGACGAAGGTTTGGAATTTTATCAGTATTTATCTCAGGATTATCTAGTTAAGTCTGGTAGATAAGTTTAGTGATGGTTTTCACTTGATGAATAGGCTTGGATTAGACCTGTTGTCTGGTGGTTCCAGTGGATTAGGATTGCTGTGATAGAGGTACGAAAGTACTATCCGAGATATCCTGGTTGAGTATACATTCTTATATGTGTTGCATGATTATGTGGTGCATTGATATATGTCATATGATGCATGCTATTATGTCACGTTTATTACTGCACGTTGCATTTCATGTTGAGCCGTATTCTCCTTCGAGATAGCCTTTACTGTTGAGCTGTATCTCTTTCGAGATAAGCTATATCTTGGGGCCGCTCAGCCCTGTCTTGTGGACGCATGGACACCGAGAGTACACAGTGGCCGACGGGTCGGGAGGGCTTCGGTGGTCCGGGACATTTTAGGTCCACGTCTGTCTTGTAGTGGATGCAGTGACCCAGAGGTGTACCGCGCGGCACTATCCACTTGGCGCCTCTAGACTGAGCATTGTTGAGATCCTTTTGTGACTCCTGTTTCTTGACTACCCCGGTATCATGATCATAGCATGTGCATTTCATATAGGTCTGTATACTCATACTTTTGTACTGGGCGTTCTTATCGCTCACGTCCTCGGTTTTGTTTATTCTTGGACACCCCATTCCCACGGGGCAGGCCTCAGGTTGGACAGCTCAGGAGGAGCAGGAGGAGGACGTTGAGTAGCTGGTTGGTTTAGTTTATCGGTATTGTTTTGATTCGATATGGTTGTATTGGATATTTTATTTTGAGTTATTCTAGACTTCGATTGGGTTGTATAATTATAGTTGTCGACTTTTTCCGCTGTTATCTCTGATTATAATTGATTAGGTTAATTGCATGCTTAGTTTTTGATTAGTAGGTGATTCTGGAACGGGTCACTACAAGAAGTCCTTTAATATTATCAAGCAAAAATTAATTAATGCTCCTTTACTTGTGTTACCTGATTTTGCTAATACTTTTGAAATTGAATGTGATGCTTCAGGTGTAGGTATTGGTGGCGTGTTGATGCAAGGAGGAAGGCCGGTGGCGTACTTTAGTGAGAAGCTCAATGGGGCAGCGCTGAACTATCCCACGTATGACAAGGAGTTCTATGCACTTGTGAGGACTCTTGAGACGTGGCAGCACTACTTGAGGCCTAAAGAGTTTGTGATTCATACGGATCATGAGTCTCTAAAGCACCTCAAGGGGCAACAAAAGCTGAACAAGCGGCATGCTAAGTGGGTGGCCTTCATAGAGACATTCCCCTACATGATCAAGTATAAGCAAGGTAAGGAAAATGTAGTGGCCGACGCACTATCACGGAGGTATGTACTTTTCTCTACTTTGGAATCTAAAATATTGGGGTTTGAACTTGTTAAAGAGTTGTATGTGCTAGATGATGATTTTAAGGAAGTGTTTGAAACTTGTATGCATGGTCCACATGATAAATTCTACTTGCATAAAGGTTTCTTGTTTAGAGAGGATAGATTGTGCATTCCCAAGTCATCGATTCGTGAATTACTTGTTAGGGAGGCACATGGGGGTGGACTAATGGGACACTTTGGGGTGGCTAAAACTTTAAGTGCATTGCATGAAAATTTTTATTGGCCACACATGAAACGTGATGTTGAGCGTATTTGTGAGAAGTGCATAACTTGTAGACAAGCTAAGTCTAGGACACTACCACATGGATTATATACACCACTTCCCGTCCCTAGCGAACCTTGGGTTGATATATCTATGGACTTTGTTTTGGGATTACCTAGGACAAAGAAGGGGAGGGACTCTATATTTGTTGTTGTGGATAGGTTTTCTAAAATGGCACACTTCATTGCTTGTCACAAGACTGATGATGCATCTAATATTGCGGACCTATTCTTTAGAGAAGTTGTTAGGCTACATGGCATGCCTAGGACCATTGTGTCGGACCGTGATGTTAAATTCCTAAGTTATTTCTGGAAAACACTGTGGGCTAAACTTGGCACTAAATTACTGTTTTCTACGACCTGTCATCCTCAGACTGATGGTCAAACTGAGGTAGTTAATAGGACGTTAGGAACTTTATTACGTGCTATTCTCAAGAAGAACTTAAAGAATTGGGAAAATTGCTTGCCTATGTCAAAGTGTAACTTTGAATATGAATTAACATGCTATTATTTTAATGAAGAAATAAAAGAAAAATATAGAAGAAGAATATATGAACTCAAAAATTTGTTGCATATGAAAGCGAGGGATTAATACTGACAATAGCTACATTCCCCCTATTTAAGCCAACATTTGGAGACACCACCCAAGATAAAATATATTTTTTACACATAATGTCTTCATTGTTTTCCAAGAGCAATTAATAGTATATTGACCTGCACGTTCTTGGACAGCATCTCCTCCGAATTTCTTCTTCACATACAAATGAAACATTGATATTTGAGTTGTCTAGTTGTGTATTTTTTCAGATTTTGACAGTAGTTTGAGAGAATGGTTCAAATTACTCAGAGCTGGTAAACTGCCACTCCTTCGGTAAACTTACATTGTTGCTTATTTGATCCCAATTGTGAGAGTTTTATCTCATGCTTGCCACCAATATTGTAGATTTACATCAACTTTCTACAAGTCCAAATCACTACATCCCATTTGCAACGCAAGGTTCTCTTGTTTTTATCGAACCATGTAAAAATAGTATAAAGCTTATCAATTACAACACACTTTATTCTTATACAATTATTTAAAACATATAATATTAAAATTTACATCAACAAAAACTATATATTTGATATTAAAAACGTTTTAATTATGTACATTTTTTATGTTATCAGGGATTCTATTTTTGTTGTTGTGGATAGATTCTCTAAGATTGCAACTTTTATAGCTTGTCATAAAACCGATGATGCTTCAAACATTGCGGATTTGTTCTTTAGAAGTCGTTTGTTGCATGGCATGCCGCGGACTATTGTTTCTGGTCGCGATGTTAAATTCTTGAGTTACTTTTGGAAACTTTATGGGCTAAACTTGGCACAAAATTGTTGTTTTCTACTACTTGTCACCTCACGGATGGACAAACTAGTTGTCAATAAGACTTTGGGAACACTTTTGCGTGCTATTCTTAAAAGAACTTGGATTGACATTTCTTGGACTTATTTTGGGGTTGCCTAGGACTAAAGGGGAGGATCTATTTTTTTGTTGTGGATAGATTCTCAAGATTCACATTTTATAGCTTGTCTAAAACCGATGATGCTTCAAACATTGCGGATTTGTTCTTTAGAGAAGTCGTTAGGTTGCATGGCATGCCTAGGACTATTGTTTCTGGTCGTGATGTTAAATTCTTGAGTTACTTTTGGATGACTTTATGGCTTAACTGTGCACAAAATTGTTGTTTTCTACTACTTGTCATCCTCAAACGGATGGACAAACTGAAGTTGTCATAGAACTTTGGGAACACTTTTGCGTGCTATTCTTAAAAGAACTTGATTGCCATTTCTATGGACTTTATTTTGGGTTCCTAGGACTAAGAAGGGAGGGATTCTATTTTTGTTGTTGTGGATAGATTCTCTAGATTACACTTTTATAGCTTGTCATAAACCGATGATGCTTCACATTGCGATTGTTTCTTAGAGAAGTCGTTGGTTGCATGGCATGCCTAGGACTATTTTTTCTGGTCCGATGTTAAATTCTTGAGTTACTTTTGGATAACTTATGGGCTAAACTGCCAAAAATTGTTGTTTTCTACTACTTGTCATCCTCAAACGGATGGACAAACTGAAGTTGTCAGAACTTTGGGAACACTTTTGCGTGCTATTCTTAAAAAGAACTTGGATTGACATTTCTATATGGACTTTATTTTGGGTTGCCTAGGACTAAGAGGGAGGGATTCTATTTTTGTTGTTGTGGATGATTCTCTCTAAGATGCCACATTTTATAGCTTGTCATAAAACCGATGATGCTTCAAACATTGCGATTGTTCTTTAGAGAAGTCGTTAGGTTGCATGGCATGCCTAGGACTATTGTCTGGTCGCGATGTTAAATTCTTGAGTTACTTTTGGAATACTTTATGGGCTAAACTTGGCACAAAATGTTGTTTTTCTACTACTTGTCATCCTCAAACGGATGGACAAACTAATTTGCTTATAATCGTTGTGTGCATTCTACTACTAGCTATTCACCATTTGAAATTGTATACGGTTTTAATCCTTTGACTCCGTTGGATTTGATGTCTTTACCTGTGAGTGAAAGGTTAAACTTAGACGGTAAAAAGAAGGCTGAATTCGTTAGGAGTTTGCATGAGAAGGTAAAAGCCAATATTGAGAAGCGAAATGAGCAATATGCTAAGCAAGCTAACAAGGGGAAAAAGAAGGTGGTATTCGAGAAGGGCGATTGGGTGTGGCTACACTTGAGGAAGGAGAGGTTTCCGGAGAAGCGACGCTCAAAGCTATTACCTAGGGGCGATGGACCATTTCAAGTACTTGAGAGGATCAATGACAACGCCTACAAATTCGACTTGCCAGGTGAGTACAACGTAAGTTCTACATTTAATGTTAGTGATTTGTCGTTGTTTGATGTAGGTGATGAGCAAGATTTGAGGACAAATCCTTTTCAAGAAGGGGAGGATGATGCGAACGTGGACGTCCCAAGGAAAGCATGGGATCCTTTGCAGTTGCCGGAGGGACCAATCACGAGGGGTCGACTAAAGAGATTCAAGGAGGCGCTACAAGGAGTCATGAGTAAGCCTGAAGAGGTCGCGATGCATGGGAGTACGTTTGGAGGCCAACGGAAAGTCGTTCAAACATTGGTGTTGCTTACCGAGTCTGGACGGACCAGTACACGGACCTGCACACGGGGTCCGTGTCCTTCACAAGCTGGGGAGGGTTTTTACAGTGGCTCCACGGACCTGGAGACGGACCCAGGCACGGGGTCCGTGCCCTTTGAAGTTGGCGAATACAGTGCCTACACGGACCCGTACACGGAGGTGAGCACGGGGTCCGTGTCGCTTGATCCCGATTGAAGAGTTTTACAGTATGTACACGGACCCGTCTACGGACGTCTGCACGGGGTCCGTGTCCTCTGTTTTCTGCGCGGATTTGTTTCCTTTTCTAGAGTTTTATTATTTTGGGAGACTAGATTGCATGGTATCTTTTGATATAGTGACTATGTTGGACGAAAAATTACACACAATACACATAATATTTTGAGTTTATCAAACTTTTGAGAATTTTCTCTTAACTTTTTTCAAAGCCAAGCTTTGTCAAATCAAATCAAACTTATCAAAGTTTTTAACTTTGTGGCGTTTGTCGATCGTTGCTTGTGCGGATTGTCGTAGGCAAAGTTCTTCGAAGGTTCGTATAGTTTTCGATTGTTTATCCTCGTGTTTATTTGTTGCTAAACTCTTGCTAGTTTAGAGGTGAATATCACATATTACTTGATTCAAAAGATCGGGAAAAACACACGAATCTTAATATCGTAATTGAATAGAGGGTGCGATTTATTTTTAATCGTGTTTGCTATTTATTCGTGTCAAGATTCATATCATTTGGTATCAGAGCGCCAGGTTTATTGAATTCAAGTAAATTATCTTGTTCTTAAATTGCAGATCTGTATTATTTCTTCGAATATTTTCAGATCTGTTTTGAAGAATAGCACGCAAAAGTGTTCCCAAAGTTTATTGACAACTTCAGTTTGTCCATCCGTTTGAGGATGACAAGTAGTAGAAAACAACAATTTTGTGCCAAGTTAAGCCCATAAATTATTCCAAAAGTAACTCAAGAATTTAACATCGCGACCAGAAACAATAGTTCAAGGCATGCCATGCAACCTAGCGACTTCTCTAAAGAACAAATCCGCAATGTTTGAAGCATCATCGGTTTTATGACAAGCTATAAAATGTGCCATCTTAGAGAATCTATCCACAACAACAAAAATAGAATCCCTCCCCTTCTTAGTCCTAGGCAACCCCAAAATAAAGTCCATAGAAATGTCAATCCAAGTTCTTTTTAAGAATAGCACGCAAAAGTGTTCCCAAAGTTCTATTGACAACTTCAGTTTGTCCATCCGTTTGAGGATGACAAGTAGTAGAAAACAACAATTTTGTGCCAAGTTATTAGCCCATAAAGTATTCCAAAAGTAACTCAAGAATTTAACATCGCGACCAGAAACAATAGTCCTAGGCATGCCATGCAACCAAACGACTTCTCTAAAGAACAAATCCGCAATGTTTGAAGCATCATCGGTTTTATGACAAGCTATAAAATGTGCAATCTTAGAGAATCTATCCACAACAACAAAAATAGAATCCCTCCCCTTCTTAGTCCTAGGCAACCCCAAAATAAAGTCCATAGAAATGTCAATCCAAGTTCTTTTTAAGAATAGCACGCAAAAGTGTTCCCAAAGTTCTAGTGACAACTTCAGTTTGTCCATTCGTTTGAGGATGACAAGTAGTAGAAAACAACAATTTTCTGCCGAGTTTAGCCCATAAAGTATTCCAAAAGTAACTCAAGAATTTAACATCGCGACCAGAAACAATAGTCCTAGGCATGCCATGCAACCGAACGACTTCTCTAAAGAACAAATCCGCAATGTTTGAAGCATCATCGGTTTTATGACAAGCTATAAAATGTGCAATCTTAGAGAATCTATCCACAACAACAAAAATAGAATCCCTCCCCTTTTTAGTCCTAGGCAACCCCAAAATAAAGTCCATAGAAATGTCAATCCAAGTTCTTTTTAAGAATAGCACGCAAAAGTGTTCCCAAAGTTTTATTGACAACTTCAGTTTGTCTATCCGTTTGAGGATCACAAGTAGTAGAAAACAACAATTTTGTGCCAATTTTAGCCCATAAAGTATTCCAAAAGTAACTCAAGAATTTAACATCGCGACTAGAAACAATAGTCCTAGGCATGCCATGCAACCAAACGACTTCTCTAAAGAACAAATCCGCAATGTTTCAAGCATCATCGGTTTTATGACAAGCTATAAAATGTGCCATCTTAGAGAATCTATCCACAACAACAAAAATAGAATCCCTCCCCTTCTTAGTCCTAGGCAACCCCAAAATAAAGTCCATAGAAATGTCAATCCAAGTTCTTTTTAAGAATAGCACGCAAAAGTGTTCCCAAAGTTCTATTGACAACTTCAGTTTGTCCATCCGTTTGAGGATGACAAGTAGTAGAAAACAACAATTTTGTGCCAAGTTAGCCCATAAAGTCATCCAAAAGTAACTCAAGAATTTAACATCGCGACCAGAAACAATAGTCCTAGGCATGCCATGCAACCTAACGACTTCTCTAAAGAACAAATCCGCAATGTTTGAAGCATCATCGGTTTTATGACAAGCTATAAAATGTGCCATCTTAGAGAATCTATCCACAACAACAAAAATAGAATCCCTCCCCTTCTTAGTCCTAGGCAACCCCAAAATAAAGTCCATAGAAATGTCAATCCAAGTTCTTTTTAAGAATAGCACGCAAAAGTGTTCCCAAAGTTCTATTGACAACTTCAGTTTGTCCATCCGTTTGAGGATGACAAGTAGTAGAAAACAACAATTTTGTGCCAAGTTTAGCCCATAAAGTCTTCCAAAAGTAACTCAAGAATTTAACATCGCGACCAGAAACAATAGTCCTAGGCATGCCATGCAACCTAACGACTTCTCTAAAGAACAAATCCGCAATGTTTGAAGCATCATCGGTTTTATGACAAGCTATAAAATGTGCCATCTTAGAGAATCTATCCACAACAACAAAAATAGAATCCCTCCCCTTCTTAGTCCTAGGCAACCCCAAAATAAAGTCCATAGAAATGTCAATCCAAGTTCTTTTTAAGAATAGCACGCAAAAGTGTTCCCAAAGTTCTATTGACAACTTCAGTTTGTCCATCCGTTTGAGGATGACAAGTAGTAGAAAACAACAATTTTGTGCCAAGTTAAGCCCATAAAGTATTCCAAAAGTAACTCAAGAATTTAACATCGCGACCAGAAACAATAGTCCTAGGCATGCCATGCAACCTAGCGACTTCTCTAAAGAACAAATCCGCAATGTTTGAAGCATCATCGGTTTTATGACAAGCTATAAAATGTGCCATCTTAGAGAATCTATCCACAACAACAAAAATAGAATCCCTCCCCTTCTTAGTCCTAGGCAACCCCAAAATAAAGTCCATAGAAATGTCAATCCAAGTTCTTTTAAGAATAGCACGCAAAAGTGTTCCCAAAGTTCTATTGACAACTTCAGTTTGTCCATCCGTTTGAGGATGACAAGTAGTAGAAAACAACAATTTTGTGCCAAGTTTAGCCCATAAAGTATTCCAAAAGTAACTCAAGAATTTAACATCGCGACCAGAAACAATAGTCCTAGGCATGCCATGCAACCTAACGACTTCTCTAAAGAACAAATCCGCAATGTTTGAAGCATCATCGGTTTTATGACAAGCTATAAAATGTGCCATCTTAGAGAATCTATCCACAACAACAAAAATAGAATCCCTCCCCTTCTTAGTCCTAGGCAACCCCAAAATAAAGTCCATAGAAATGTCAATCCAAGTTCTTTTTAAGAATAGCACGCAAAAGTGTTCCCAAAGTTCTATTGACAACTTCAGTTTGTCCATCCGTTTGAGGATGACAAGTAGTAGAAAACAACAATTTTGTGCCAAGTTAAGCCCATAAAGTCATCCAAAAGTAACTCAAGAATTTAACATCGCGACCAGAAACAATAGTCCTAGGCATGCCATGCAACCTAACGACTTCTCTAAAGAACAAATCCGCAATGTTTGAAGCATCATCGGTTTTATGACAAGCTATAAAATGTGCCATCTTAGAGAATCTATCCACAACAACAAAAATAGAATCCCTCCCCTTCTTAGTCCTAGGCAACCCCAAAATAAAGTCCATAGAAATGTCAATCCAAGTTCTTTTTAAGAATAGCACGCAAAAGTGTTCCCAAAGTTCTATTGACAACTTCAGTTTGTCAATCCGTTTGAGGATGACAAGTAGTAGAAAACAACAATTTTGTGCCAAGTTTAGCCCATAAAGTCATCCAAAAGTAACTCAAGAATTTAACATCGCGACCAGAAACAATAGTCCTAGGCATGCCATGCAACCTAGCGACTTCTCTAAAGAACAAATTCCGCAATGTTTGAAGCATCATCGGTTTTATGACAAGCTATAAAATGTGCCATCTTAGAGAATCTATCCACAACAACAAAAATAGAATCCCTCCCCTTTTTAGTCCTAGGCAACCCCAAAATAAAGTCCATAGAAATGTCAATCCAAGTTCTTTATAAGAATAGCACGCAAAAGTGTTCCCAAAGTTCTATTGACAACTTCAGTTTGTCCATCCGTTTGAGGATGACAAGTAGTAGAAAACAACAATTTTGTGCCAAGTTAAGCCCATAAAGTCATCCAAAAGTAACTCAAGAATTTAACATCACGACCAGAAACAATAGTCCTAGGCATGCCATGCAACCTAACGACTTCTCTAAAGAACAAATCCGCAATGTTTGAAGCATCATCGGTTTTATGACAAGCTATAAAATGTGCAATCTTAGAGAATCTATCCACAACAACAAAAATAGAATCCCTCCCCTTCTTAGTCCTAGGCAACCCCAAAATAAAGTCCATAGAAATGTCAATCCAAGTTCTTTTTAAGAATAGCACGCAAAAGTGTTCCCAAAGTTCTATTGACAACTTCAGTTTGTCCATCCGTTTGAGGATGACAAGTAGTAGAAAACAACAATTTTGTGCCAAGTTAAGCCCATAAAGTATTCCAAAGTAACTCAAGAATTTAACATCGCGACCAGAAACAATAGTCCTAGGCATGCCATGCAACCTAAGCGACTTCTCTAAAGAACAAATCCGCAATGTTTGAAGCATCATCGGTTTTATGACAAGCTATAAAATGTGCAATCTCAGAGAATCTATCCACAACAACAAAAATAGAATCCCTCCCCTTTTTAGTCCTAGGCAACCCCAAAATAAAGTCCATAGAAATGTCAATCCAAGTTCTTTTTAAGAATAGCACGCAAAAGTGTTCCCAAAGTTCTATTGACAACTTCAGTTTGTCCATCCGTTTGAGGATGACAAGTAGTAGAAAACAACAATTTTGTGCCAAGTTTAGCCCATAAAGTATTCCAAAAGTAACTCAAGAATTTAACATCGCGACCAGAAACAATAGTCCTAGGCATGCCATGCAACCAAACGACTTCTCTAAAGAACAAATCCGCAATGTTTGAAGCATCATCGGTTTTATGACAAGCTATAAAATGTGCCATCTTAGAGAATCTATCCACAACAACAAAAATAGAATCCCTCCCCTTCTTAGTCCTAGGCAACCCCAAAATAAAGTCCATAGAAATGTCAATCCAAGTTCTTTTTAAGAATAGCACGCAAAAGTGTTCCCAAAGTTCTATTGACAACTTCAGTTTGTCCATCCGTTTGAGGATGACAAGTAGTAGAAAACAACAATTTTGTGCAAAGTTAAGCCCATAAAGTCATCCAAAAGTAACTCAAGAATTTAACATCGCGACCAGAAACAATAGTCCTAGGCATGCCATGCAACCTAACGACTTCTCTAAAGAACAAATCCGCAATGTTTGAAGCATCATCGGTTTTATGACAAGCTATAAAATGTGCCATCTTAGAGAATCTATCCACAACAACAAAAATAGAATCCCTCCCCTTCTTAGTCCTAGGCAACCCCAAAATAAAGTCCATAGAAATGTCAATCCAAGTTCTTTTTAAGAATAGCACGCAAAAGTGTTCCCAAAGTTCTATTGACAACTTCAGTTTGTCCATCCGTTTGAGGATGACAAGTAGTAGAAAACAACAATTTTGTGCCAAGTTTAGCCCATAAAGTATTCCAAAAGTAACTCAAGAATTTAACATCGCGACCAGAAACAATAGTCCTAGGCATGCCATGCAACCTAGCGACTTCTCTAAAGAACAAATCCGCAATGTTTGAAGCATCATCGGTTTTATGACAAGCTATAAAATGTGCCATCTTAGAGAATCTATCCACAACAACAAAAATAGAATCCCTCCCCTTCTTAGTCCTAGGCAACCCCAAAATAAAGTCCATAGAAATGTCAATCCAAGTTCTTTTTAAGAATAGCACGCAAAAGTGTTCCCAAAGTTCTATTGACAACTTCAGTTTGTCCATCCGTTTGAGGATGACAAGTAGTAGAAAACAACAATTTTGTGCCAAGTTTAGCCCATAAAGTATTCCAAAAGTAACTCAAGAATTTAACATCGCGACCAGAAACAATAGTCCTAGGCATGCCATGCAACCTAACGACTTCTCTAAAGAACAAATCCGCAATGTTTGAAGCATCATCGGTTTTATGACAAGCTATAAAATGTGCCATCTTAGAGAATCTATCCACAACAACAAAAATAGAATCCCTCCCCTTCTTAGTCCTAGGCAACCCCAAAATAAAGTCCATAGAAATGTCAATCCAAGTTCTTTTTAAGAATAGCACGCAAAAGTGTTCCCAAAGTTCTATTGACAACTTCAGTTTGTCCATCCGTTTGAGGATGACAAGTAGTAGAAAACAACAATTTTGTGCCAAGTTTAGCCCATAAAGTATTCCAAAAGTAACTCAAGAATTTAACATCGCGACCAGAAACAATAGTCCTAGGCATGCCATGCAACCTAACGACTTCTCTAAAGAACAAATCCGCAATGTTTGAAGCATCATCGGTTTTATGACAAGCTATAAAATGTGCAATCTTAGAGAATCTATCCACAACAACAAAAATAGAATCCCTCCCCTTTTTAGTCCTAGGCAACCCCAAAATAAAGTCCATAGAAATGTCAATCCAAGTTCTTTTTAAGAATAGCACGCAAAAGTGTTCCCAAAGTTCTATTGACAACTTCAGTTTGTCTATCCGTTTGAGGATGACAAGTAGTAGAAAACAACAATTTTGTGCCAAGTTTAGCCCATAAAGTATTCCAAAAGTAACTCAAGAATTTAACATCGCGACCAGAAACAATAGTCCTAGGCATGCCATGCAACCTAACGACTTCTCTAAAGAACAAATCCGCAATGTTTGAAGCATCATCGGTTTTATGACAAGCTATAAAATGTGCCATCTTAGAGAATCTATCCACAACAACAAAAATAGAATCCCTCCCCTTCTTAGTCCTAGGCAACCCCAAAATAAAGTCCATAGAAATGTCAATCCAAGTTCTTTTTAAGAATAGCACGCAAAAGTGTTCCCAAAGTTCTATTGACAACTTCAGTTTGTCCATCCGTTTGAGGATGACAAGTAGTAGAAAACAACAATTTTTGTGCCAAGTTAAGCCCATAAAGTCATCCAAAAGTAACTCAAGAATTTAACATCGCGACCAGAAACAATAGTCCTAGGCATGCCATGCAACCTAACGACTTCTCTAAAGAACAAATCCGCAATATTTGAAGCATCATCGGTTTTATGACAAGCTATAAAATGTGCCATCTTAGAGAATCTATCCACAACAACAAAAATAGAATCTCTCCCCTTCTTAGTCCTAGGCAACCCCAAAATAAAGTCCATAGAAATGTCAATCCAAGTTCTTTTTAAGAATAGCACGCAAAAGTGTTCCCAAAGTTCTATTGACAACTTCAGTTTGTCCATCCGTTTGAGGATGACAAGTAGTAGAAAACAACAATTTTGTGCCAAGTTTAGCCCATAAAGTCTTCCAAAAGTAACTCAAGAATTTAACATCGCGACCAGAAACAATAGTCCTAGGCATGCCATGCAACCTAACGACTTCTCTAAAGAACAAATCCGCAATGTTTGAAGCATCATCGGTTTTATGACAA
The DNA here is from genome assembly GCF_022965805.1 of Primulina eburnea. Classification (NCBI taxonomy): domain Eukaryota; kingdom Viridiplantae; phylum Streptophyta; class Magnoliopsida; order Lamiales; family Gesneriaceae; genus Primulina; species Primulina eburnea. The sequence goes on from NW_027331288.1 coordinate 64,432, forward strand.
GCTATAAAATGTGCCATCTTAGAGAATCTATCCACAACAACAAAAATAGAATCTCTCCCCTTCTTAGTCCTAGGCAACCCCAAAATAAAGTCCATAGAAATGTCAATCCAAGTTCTTTTTAAGAATAGCACGCAAAAGTGTTCCCAAAGTTCTATTGACAACTTCAGTTTGTCCATCCGTTTGAGATCACAAGTAGTAGAAAACAACAATTTTGTGCCAAGTTTAGCCCATAAAGTCTTCCAAAAGTAACTCAAGAATTTAACATCGCGACCAGAAACAATAGTCCTAGGCATGCCATGCAACCTAACGACTTCTCTAAAGAACAAATCCGCAATGTTTGAAGCATCATCGGTTTTATGACAAGCTATAAAATGTGCAATCTTAGAGAATCTGCATAGGACTATTGTTTCTGGTCGTGATGTTAAATTCTGAGTTACTTTTGGATGACGTATGGGCTTAACTTTGCACAAAAAATTGTTGTTTGGTTTTCTACTAATCTTGTCACTTCAAACGGATGGACCAAAAACTGAAGTTGTCAATAGAACTTTGGGAAACAATTTTGCTTGCTATTATTATAAAGAAATTTGGATTGGACATTTATATGGACTTTATTTTTGGGTTGCCTAGGACTAAAAAGGGAGGGATACTATTTTTGTTTTGTTTTGTGGATAGATTTCCTAAGATTGCACATTTTATAGTTGTCATAAAACCGATTACTGCTTCAAACATTGCGGATTTGTTCTTTAGAGAAGTCGTTTGGTTCATGGCATGCCTATGACTATTGTTTCTGGTCGCGATGTTAAATTTTGAGTTACTTTTGGAAGACTTATGGGCTAACTTGGCACAAAATTGTTGTTTTCTACTACTTGTGATCTTCAACGGAATGGACAAACTGAAGTTGTCAATGAAAACTTGGGAACACTTTTGCGTGTGCTATCTAAAAAAAGAACTTGGATTGACATTTCTATGGACTTTATTTTGGGGTTGCTTAGGACTAAGAAGAGGAGAGATTCTATTTGTTTTGTTGTGGATAGATTCTCTAAGATGGCACATTTTATAGCTTGTCATAAAACCGATGATGCTTGAAACATTGCGGATTTGTTCTTTAGAGAAGTCGTTAGGTTGCATGGCATGCCTAGGACTATTGTTTCTGGTCGCGATGTTAAATTCTTGAGTTACTTTTGGATGACTTTATGGGCTTAACTTTGCACAAAATTGTTGTTTTCTACTACTTGTCATCCTCAAACGGATGGACAAACTGAAGTTGTCAATAGAACTTTGGGAACACTTTTGCGTGCTATTCTTATAAAGAACTTGGATTGACATTTCTATGGACTTTATTTTAGGGTTACCTAGGACTAAGAAGGGGAGGGATTATATTTTTGTTGTTGTGGATAGATTCTCTTAGATTACACATTTTATAGCTTGTCATAAAACCGATGATGCTTCAAACATTGCGGATTTGTTCTTTAGAGAAGTCGTTAGGTTGCATGGCATGCCTAGGACTATTGTTTCTGGTCACGATGTTAAATTCTTGAGTTACTTCTGGAATACTTTATGGGCTAAACTCGGCAGAAAATTGTTGTTTTCTACTACTTGTCATCCTCAAACAATGGACAAACTGAAGTTGTCAACCGGAACTTTGGGAACACTTTTGCATGCTATTCTTAAAAAGAACTTGGATTGACATTTCTATGGACTTTATTTTGGGGTTGCCTAGGACTAAGAAGGGGAGGGATTCTATTTTTGTTGTTGTGGATAGATTCTCTAAGATTGCACATTTTATAGCTTGTCATAAAACCGATGATGCTTCAAACATTGCGGATTTGTTCTTTAGAGAAGTCGTTAGGTTGCATGGCATGCCTAGGACTATTGATTTCTGGTCGCGATGTTAAATTCTTGAGTTACTTTTGGAATACTTTATGGGCTAAACTTGGCACAAATGTTGTTTTCTACTACTTGTCATCCTCAAACGATGGACAAACTGCAAGTTGTCAATAGAACTTTGGGAACACTTTTGCGTGCTATTCTTAAAAAGAACTTGGATTGACATTTCTATGGACTTTATTTTGGGGTTGCTTAGGACTAAGAAGAGGGAGAGATTCTATTTGTTTTGTTGTGGATAGATTCTCTAAGATGGCACATTTTATAGCTTGTCATAAAACCGATGATGCTTGAAACATTGCGGATTTGTTCTTTAGAGAAGTCGTTAGGTTGCATGGCATGCCTAGGACTATTGTTTCTGGTCGTGATGTTAAATTCTTGAGTTACTTTTGGATGACTTTATGGGCTTAACTTTGCACAAAATTGTTGTTTTCTACTACTTGTCATCCTCAAACGGATGGACAAACTGAAGTTGTCAATAGAACTTTGGGAACACTTTTGCGTGCTATTCTTATAAAGAACTTGGATTGACATTTCTATGGACTTTATTTTGGGGTTGCCTAGGACTAAAAAGGGGAGGGATTCTATTTTTGTTGTGGTGGATAGATTCTCTAAGATTGCACATTTTATAGCTTGTCATAAAACCGATGATGCTTCAAACATTGCGGATTTGTTCTTTAGAGAAGTCGTTGGTTGCATGGCATGCCTAGGACTATTGTTTCTGGTCGCGATGTTAAATTCTTGAGTTACTTTTGGAATAATTTATGGGCTAAACTTGGCACAAAATTGTTGTTTTCTACTACTTGTCCTCCTCAAACGGATGGACAAACTGAAGTTGTCAATAGAACTTTGGGAACACTTTTGCGTGCTATTCTTAAAAAGAACTTGGATTGACATTTCTATGGACTTTATTTGGGGTTGCCTAGGACTAAGAAGGGTAGGGATCTATTTTTGTTGTTGTGGATAGATTCTCTAAAATGGCACATTTTATAGCTTGTCATAAAACCGATGATGCTTCAAACATTGCGGATTTGTTCTTTAGAGAAGTCGCTAGGTTGCATGGCATGCCTTGGACTATTGTTTCTGGTCGCGATGTTAAATTCTTGAGTTACTTTTGGAATAATTTATGGGCTGAATGTTGCGACTTTGATTGTTGCACTCCCAAGAGCAGGTTGTCCACAAGTAGTATAATTCGGTGAGTCCGAATATCGTATCCACAGGGAAGCTAAGGTAATTACAAGTCCACTACAATGTCTTTTGTTTTTGTTTTTGTTTCTTTTTAATTTTAATTGAATCTTTAATGGGTAAATTTTAATTGTTCAAATTTAAATTTAAGTAGTTGAGATTAAAGGATCCACTCTTGGTATTTTAATAAAGTTAACATTAACGAACAATATTGAAATCCACTTAATAAAATGGTTCCAATATATTAAATAATCATATTTATATTATGTTATAAATTATAATCTTATAAGTACATAATATATACCAAAACTTATAAATGTGGTCAAGTATTTATTGTGCTATATATATTTGTAAACACTAAATCAAGGTTCCCACTTTAAATGGTTGGTAAAACCAAACAAACATTTAAATGGTACCAATAAATTAATACTATAATATATTCATATATACTAAATCAAGGTTCCCACTTTAAATGGTTGGTAAAACCAAACTAACATTTAAATGGTTCCAAGAATTTAATATTATAATATATTTATATATAATAACTCAAGGCATCCATTTTAAATGGTTGGTAATACCAAACTAACATTTAAATGGTTCCAAGAATTTAGTGTAACATATAGCAACAATAAATCAAAACTCCCACTTATAAGTAGGGTATAAAAATGCTTAAAGAAATAAATATAACATAAACAATAAATAATGATTAAATAATATAAAACATAGATTCTTACCTTATAATAACCTTATTATCATGCCAAGAGCTTCACCTTATCATCTCAACTTTAGGAAGTTAGCTATTCATTATTCAAAGTGTAAAACTTTGAATATGAAATTAACATGCTAATTATATTTAAATGAAGAAATAAAAGAAAAATATAGAGAGAAATATTATGAACTCAAAGATTTGTTCATAGAATGAGGGATATCTCAATACATTACAATGCACCCCTATTTATAGCCAAATTTGGGGAGACAACCACAAATAAAATATTATTTTTTACACATAAGTCTTCATTGGTGTTCCAAGAAATTAATATTATATTGCACATCACTTTTGACAAGCATCTTCTCCGAATTTTCTTCTTCACATAAAATGAAACATGTGGATAATTGAGTTGTCTAGTTGTGGTATTTTTTTCAGAATATTTGACCAAGTAGTTTGAGAGATATGGTCAAAATACTAGAGCATGGTAAAAACTGCCACTCCTTCGGTAACTTTAATTGTTGCTTAATTTGATCCCAATTGTGAGAGGATTTTTATCTCATGCTTGCCACCAATATTGTAGATATTAACATCAACTTTCTACAAGTCCAAGAATCATCTTAATCCCATTTGCAACGCCAAGGTTATTCTTGTTTTATCGAACCTGTAAAAATAGTAAAAGCTTATAATTACACAACAACTTATATTTTATACAATTTATTATAAAACATATAATATTTAAAAATTTAATAAAACAAAAACTATATATTTATATTATAAAACATTTAATTAATGTACAATTTTTATGTTTATCACACCTCCCAACCAGCTTATTGCTAGTCCCTAGCAATTTAAGCGTTAATAGCAATACAAAACATATTGATTAATTTAAATAGAAATGTAATCAGAACTATCTAAGTGTTTAAATAAAATTTGAAAACTGTCAAAGTTATATCAAGATCATCATAATTATAATTTATGAAATAATTTGAGATGATTAATTCAAAGCTTATTTTAGGTAGTTAAATGTACACGGCCTTCAGAAATTCCTAGTAAGAGTCTCAACTCCATATCCTCACAGGTTAATAAATGTTTCAATTTATGGCAACGATTTCTCTCATGGAGTTGGAATACAGATAAATACTCAGAAAAATGGTTTACAGAATGCAGACAGACAAACGAGCCAAACTAATCAAAAGATAGAAAATCAATTGATTTAAAATCCAGTTGTTCTTATTATATTTTTTTTTCCTGATTTTTTTTTTTTTTTTACATCATGGAATCAGACTAAGTTTATGCTTTTTGACCACATATTTATTTAATTTGTACAATGTATTTCTCTCTTTCTTTTTTATTATTTTTTTTTTATTTTTTTATTCTTATGAGAGAAAAATGGGTCGCAGCATATAACTTAAAAATTACATAGATCTTCAACATCTTTCTTTTTGTATTTTTCTTTTTTTTTCTTTTTTTTTTCAGGAAATATATATTTTTTTTTTCAAAATAAGAACTCAAGATCTAAACAATAGATAGTCTCTCTCATGATCAATAAAGGCTCGAAAGCTGTTTTCTCAGTCCTCTCCACTCACTCACAAAATATGTGTGAGTTCAAAAATTTTAGGCACTCTTATAAGGTATATCTTGGGCCATATACTTTACTACCTAATTTTATCACAATGGTTAATCACTCAAAAAGATTTCATAAATCATATTTTTATATTGATCAGAATATTAAAAATGACCTTTTTTCAAATAAAATTTAAACATTCTTAAATAGATTAATGCATGTTCTAATTTAAATCTTTCAAATATGTAATGTATGACATTTTTGCAAAAAATAACTAAGGTACAAACAATAAACATGGTTTTATTTTAAAATAATATTTAATTTTTTTTTAAATTTGTTTTTTTTTTTTTTATATGTGTTCTCCCCCCAATCAGAATATGACATTGTCCCTAATGTCAAAATAGCTATTAATAAAGAGTACATAATGAAAGAGATATCACCTGGAACTTTATTGAAGATAACAAACTGAAACAAACGCAAACCAATCCACGACTTTTGAATCAATGATCCAACTTCCTTTTCTTACTGCTTGATTGCGACCAATTGATCTTTGTTATCATCGGATCAGGCTTATGAACAAAAGCTTCCAAATCATCAATTAATTGATCGGCAGTCGAAGCACAGATGAGCATCCGTCGTGAATTTTCTGAAATGAAATTCTGTTCCACAGCTTTATCAAGAAATGTCAACAAACTGTCATAATAATTATTGATATTCAACAAGCCCACGGGTTTATTATGGATATTAAGTTGTGCCCAAGAAACAGTGTGAAAAATTTCTTCTAATGTACCAAAACCACCTGGTAGTGCGATAAAAGCATCAGAATTTTCAATCATTTGAGTGATTCTTTCATACATAGAAGAAACTTTTAATTCCTCCCCAATCGTAACACCTGTAATATTTCCTTCAGCTAAAGCTATAGGAATAATACCCAATACCTGACTACCTCCAAGATGAGCAGATGTTGAAACAGATCCCATTAACCCAATATTACCTCCCCCATATACCAAGTGAATTTTTCTCTCAGCCAATATCTTTCCAAGATTATTCGCTGCTTCTACAAACACTTCATTTTTTCCAGGACTCGACCCACAAAATACACAAATATTTTTCAATGTTTGTGCAGAGGATCCAGTCATGTTTTTACTTTCCTTTTTTTTTTTTTTGCGAAAGTAGAAAGAAAGATGAGAGATTTTATAGGGGTAATATGTTATCATGACAAAACTATGGGTCACAGCTGTAAACAGAATAAATAGTAAAAAAATAATGACACACATGCTTATAAACAGTAGTGTGATTGTGGCTCACAATTTTCCTCTGGTTTTACGTCCAGAAACGGCTTCAACGCCTTCTATGAGTCGAGGATATGCTTCCCATCCAATTTTCTTATAAATTGGCAACAGGGTCTTTTTTAGTCAGATTCCCAAGACTATGACGCTCATCTTGAAATTGTTTCCATAAACGGAGAAGTTCAATATGCACATGTCCACTAGAATGCGTCTCAAGAGTCAATATGTAGTGACCCGTTCCAGAATCACCTACTAATCAAAAACTAAGCATGCAATTAACCTAATTAACAATAATCAGAGATAACAGCGGAAAAAGTCAACAAAATAATGGTTATACAACCCAATCGAAGTCTAGAATAACTCAAAATAAAATACCCAATACAACCATATCGAATCAAAAACAATACCGATAACTAAACCAACCAGCTACTCAACGTCCTCCTCCTGCTCCTCCTGAGCTGTCCAACCTGAGGCCTGCCCCGTGGGAATGGGGTGTCCAAGAATAAACAAAACCGAGGACGTGAGCGATAAGAACGCCCAGTACAAAAGTATGAGTATACAGACCTATATGAAATGCACATGCTATGATCATGATACCGGGGTAGTCAAGAAACAGGAGTCACAAAAGGATCTCAACAATGCTCAGTCTAGAGGCGCCAAGTGGATAGTGCCGCGCGGTACACCTCTGGGTCACTGCATCCACTACAAGACAGACGTGGACCTAAAATGTCCCGGACCACCGAAGCCCTCCCGACCCGTCGGCCACTGTGTACTCTCGGTGTCCATGCGTCCACAAGACAGGGCTGAGCGGCCCCAAGATATAGCTTATCTCGAAAGAGATACAGCTCAACAGTAAAGGCTATCTCAAAGGAGAATACGGCTCAACATGAAATGCAACGTGCAGTAATAAACGTGACATAATAGCATGCATCATATGACATATATCAATGCACCACATAATCATGCAACACATATAAGAATGTATACTCAACCAGGATATCTCGGATAGTACTTTCGTACCTCTATCACAGCAATCCTAATCCACTGGAACCACCAGACAACAGGTCTAATCCAAGCCTATTCATCAAGTGAAAACCATCACTAAACTTATCTACCAGACTTAACTAGATAATCCTGAGATAAATACTGATAAAATTCCAAACCTTCGTCCGTCGCTAGCCCGCTGATGCCGCTAGCTCCCAACTAGAGCACAGCTCTGCTACAAGACCAGCAGCTCCCCGCTAGTGCCCAAATCTCGGAACAAGACTAGAACCTGTCAGAAACGACTGAAATGCTATGGAATTCTCTGAATTGGCGAGTCAAAATGAGGAAATCCGACCACTATTTATAGGCCATGTTCGGATCGTCCGAACCCTCTTCGGAACGTCCGAACTCTTACGTGTCCATCAGCTCTTGACAGCTCATGATCGGATCCTCCGATCATACACTTCGGACCGTCCGAACATGCACGTGTCCATCGACTCTTGACACCTCATGTTCGGATCCACCGAACTCACTTCGGACCTTCCGAACTCTTCGTTGCTACCGAACCATCTTCGGTCCGTCCGATCATGACCACGGTCAAAATTACACATTAAACCTTCTTAATCACCAATAATCCGTTAATTACCCAATTTGGAATTCGGGCTACTACATTCTCCCCCCCTTAAAACGATTTCGTCCTCGAAATCTAGGCAAGAGAATAAAACACCATTGTAATACACTGCAAATATTCTTCATTACAACTGTATAACAATTACATCCCAGGCTGATCCTGGTTCAGCGCAAAAACCTGACCTTGGGCACGAGGTCGAAGATTCGAACTACCCACTGCCTGACCCTGTCTCCTCTGCTGAACAGTCGTCTGGGATCCAGAACCAGATCCTGCTCCACCTCGCAGCTGAGGACAATTCTTCTTGAGATGACCCATCTCTCCGCACTGAAAACAAGCTCCTGCGGCTACTCGGCATTGCTCCGATGGATGGTTCTTCCCACAATGCACACAAGCATCCTTCTTCTCACCAAAGCGAACATCACCGCTAGACCTTGATCCAGATCCAGAAGAAGAAGAACCAGATTTCTTGAAAGACTGAGGTCGAGGGCTCAAAACACTCGGAGGTCTAGAAGAAAGAATAGCCCTACCATGCTGGAGACTGATCTCTGCTTGACGACACCGGTTCACCAACCCATCGTACGAAGTAGGATTATCACAGACAGTGACTCGATCAAAGATCTCCTGGTTAAGGCCCTGAAGGAAATGATCGTACTTGGCTTCAGAACTGCCACTGATATGAGGCGCAAAGGGTAACAACTCGAAGAATTTCTGCTGATACTCATCAACAGACATACTCCCCTGCTTAAGGTTCAGGAGCTCAATCGTCTTGGCCTGGCGAAGGGCTGGAGGAAAGTACAGCTGCATGAACGCTGCACGGAAATCGACCCAAGTCGCTCTACCCTGCGACTGAACTATCGGCGCAGAAGTTGATCGCCACCACCTGCGAGCACGGCCCTCGAGGAGAAAACTAAGAGTCTCCATCTTCTGCTCATCGGTGCACTGGAATGCGCGGAAACAACTCTCCATGCGCTCTAACCAATCCTCCGCATCATCGGGAGTCTCACCGCCAACTAAAGGCTTAGGCCCCATCTGCATGAAACGATGCAAATCAAAACGCCTAGGACCATCCCGACGATGACGATGCTCACGATGACGTCTACGATCGTCCTGGTCGCCCCAACGACCTACACTTCCCTGACTACTCTCATCACCAAAGTGGTCAGCCATCGCTACAACATAGAATGGGGAACTAGTAAATTGGTCAACGGAAATCCCGAAACAGAAATCTATATCCCAAAATCGTACGCATGCTCTGATACCATAAATGTAGTGACCCGTTCCAGAATCACCTACTAATCAAAAACTAAGCATGCAATTAACCTAATTAACAATAATCAGAGATAACAGCGGAAAAAGTCAACAAAATAATGGTTATACAACCCAATCGAAGTCTAGAATAACTCAAAATAAAATACCCAATACAACCATATCGAATCAAAACAATACCGATAACTAAACCAACCAGCTACTCAACGTCCTCCTCCTGCTCCTCCTGAGCTGTCCAACCTGAGGCCTGCCCCGTGGGAATGGGGTGTCCAAGAATAAACAAAACCGAGGACGTGAGCGATAAGAACGCCCAGTACAAAAGTATGAGTATACAGACCTATATGAAATGCACATGCTATGATCATGATACCGGGGTAGTCAAGAAACAGGAGTCACAAAAGGATCTCAACAATGCTCAGTCTAGAGGCGCCAAGTGGATAGTGCCGCGCGGTACACCTCTGGGTCACTGCATCCACTACAAGACAGACGTGGACCTAAAATGTCCCGGACCACCGAAGCCCTCCCGACCCGTCGGCCACTGTGTACTCTCGGTGTCCATGCGTCCACAAGACAGGGCTGAGCGGCCCCAAGATATAGCTTATCTCGAAAGAGATACAGCTCAACAGTAAAGGCTATCTCAAAGGAGAATACGGCTCAACATGAAATGCAACGTGCAGTAATAAACGTGACATAATAGCATGCATCATATGACATATATCAATGCACCACATAATCATGCAACACATATAAGAATGTATACTCAACCAGGATATCTCGGATAGTACTTTCGTACCTCTATCACAGCAATCCTAATCCACTGGAACCACCAGACAACAGGTCTAATCCAAGCCTATTCATCAAGTGAAAACCATCACTAAACTTATCTACCAGACTTAACTAGATAATCCTGAGATAAATACTGATAAAATTCCAAACCTTCGTCCGTCGCTAGCCCGCTGATGCCGCTAGCTCCCAACTAGAGCACAGCTCTGCTACAAGACCAGCAGCTCCCCGCTAGTGCCCAAATCTCGGAACAAGACTAGAACCTGTCAGAAACGACTGAAATGCTATGGAATTCTCTGAATTGGCGAGTCAAAATGAGGAAATCCGACCACTATTTATAGGCCATGTTCGGATCGTCCGAACCCTCTTCGGAACGTCCGAACTCTTACGTGTCCATCAGCTCTTGACAGCTCATGATCGGATCCTCCGATCATACACTTCGGACCGTCCGAACATGCACGTGTCCATCGACTCTTGACACCTCATGTTCGGATCCACCGAACTAACTTCGGACCTTCCGAACTCTTCGTTGCTACCGAACCATCTTCGGTCCGTCCGATCATGACCACGGTCAAAATTACACATTAAACCTTCTTAATCACCAATAATCCGTTAATTACCCAATTTGGAATTCGGGCTACTACACAATAAGATGTTATCTAAAGACTCCTTACTCAGCCCATTCTTAATGAAATCAATTTTATCTTCTCTGTTATTGGAAACACATCCCAAAGATCTGCATCGTTTGTCACAAGTCCATCTTGCACACTTATGACAAACCCCTAAACTTTTGGCCCTTCGTTTTTTCGCATAAGTGCTTTTTCCTAATCCAGGCAAATACCGAATAAGCAATGATTGTGGAACTTCTCCTCCTAATCGGACCTTAGCTTCTATTACAAGACGAATATCTTCTGGAATTCCTTTTTGCATTAGTAATCTCAATCTTTCACACCTTCCTGCATAAATTTTTCTTAGAACATTTTCAGAAACAGAGGGAAAATATTTACAAATTTTTGAGAGAATTTCATCCATTTTGAAAAGAAAAGAAATGATTTTTTTTTTTTTTAAATTTTTGTATCAGCAATTGTGGGAAACTGATTTAACCGACTATGAGAGTCACGGAGTACCGTTATCCGCCATTTAACCGGGAAAATAAAAAGATTAAGAAAACCTGAAATAAAAACAAACAATAATCAAATGCAACACAAAAAAAAAATCAAGGATCAGAAAGGGAAATAAACTCTTCTTGAAAGATTTCATTTTCCAAAAATGGTTTAAGCCTTTGTCCATTCACTTTAAAAACATCACCGTTTTTAGGATTTTCAATATCCACAGCTCCATAAGGATACACATGCTTTATAACATATGGGCCTGTCCATCTTGATCGTAATTTTCCTGGGAATATGTGAAGTCGAGAATTATAAAGCAAAACTTTTTTACCAATCTCAAAAGATTTTCTAAGAATTGTTTTATCATGAAATGATTTGATTTTTGCTTTATAAATCCTTGAATTCTCATACGCATCATTTCTGAGTTCATCAAGTTCATTAAGTTGCAATTTACGCAATTTGTTGGCATCATCCATGCTTGAATTTAAAGTTTTTATCGCCCAATAAGCTTTATGTTCCAATTCCACAGGCAAATGACAATGTTTTCCATAAACCAACCTATAGGGAGACATATTCAATGATGTTTTAAAAGCTGTTCGATATGCCCACAGTGCATCATTAAGTCGCAGAGACCAGTCTTTTCTATTTGAGTTAACAGTTTTTTCCAAAATTTGCTTTATCTCCCTATTAGCTAATTCAACTTGTCCATTTGTTTGAGGATGATAAGGAGTTGTTACTTTGTGAGTAATACCATATTTTTTCATTAATGAAGCAAATGGTTTATTAACAAAGTGAGTTCCCCCATCACTTATCATAGCTCGAGGAATTCCGAATCTACTAAAAATATTTTCTTTCAAAAATTTGATGACGATTTTATGATCATTTGTTCGACATGGAATTGCCTCTATCCATTTGGAAACATAATCAACTGCAACTAAAATATACAAGTATCCAAACGACGGTGGAAAAGGTCCCATAAAATCTATTCCCCAACAATCAAATATTTCAATTTCAATGATAGGATTCAAAGGCATCATGTTTCTTTTTGAAATCGCACCCAATTTTTGACAATTTTCACAGATCTTGCAGATTTCGTGGGTGTCTTTAAACAAAGTGGGCCAATAAAATCCACACTGCAAGATTTTTGCAGCTGTTTTCTTTGAAGAAAAATGTCCCCCGCATGCTTCTGAATGACAAAATTTAATGACACTACTTACCTCATTGTCGGGTATGCAACGTCGAAAAATTTGATCCGGACAATACTTGAACAGATACGGATCATCCCAATAAAAGTTTTTTACCTCATTCAAAAATTTTCTTTTATCTTGGGAACTCCATTGCGGTGGCATTTTTCCTGTCACAAGAAAATTTACTATGTTAGCAAACCAAGGTGTAGTAGTAACTGAAAATAGATGTTCATCAGGAAAATTATCGTTAATTGGTGTCATTTCAAAAGATGATCCTGTTACTAGTCTCGATAAATGATCGGCTACGACATTCTCGGTTCCTTTTTTATCTTTGATTACAATGTCAAATTCTTGGAGCAACAAAATCCATCGTATCAGTCGTGGCTTTGCATCCTGTTTGGTCAACAAATATCTAATAGCAGAATGATCAGTAAACACGATAGTTGTTGATCCAATCAAATAAGAACGAAATTTATCTAATGCAAATATTACAGCAAGTAGCTCTTTTTCAGTTGTGGAGTAATTCATTTGAGCATTGTTTAAAGTTCTACTTGCATAATATATCACATAAGGCTTACCGTTTCTTCTTTGACCCAATACTGCACCGACTGCATAATCACTCGCATCGCACATGATTTCAAATGGTAAAGACCAATCAGGAGGTTGCATGATAGGAGCTGATGTTAAATGTCGAATGATTTTATCAAAAGCATTTTGACATTCTTGAGTCCACTCAAATGCACTGTCTTTTGTTAAGAGGTTACAAATGGGTTTAGAGATTAAACTAAAGTCCTTTATAAACCTCCTATAAAATCCAGCATGTCCCAAAAATGAGCGAATTTCTTTAATGGTTTTTGGAGGGGGTAAATTGGCAATGACATCAACTTTTGCTTTATCGACTTCAATTCCATGAGATGACACGACATGTCCCAAAACAATTCCAGAAGTAATCATGTAATGACATTTTTCCCAATTTAAAATAAGACCTTTTTCCTCGCATCTTTTTAAAACTTTTTCCAAATTTTCAAGACAATTATCAAATGTATTCCCAAAAACAGTTAAATCATCCATAAAAATTTCCAAACAATTTTCAACCATGTCGCAGAAAATGCTTAGCATACATCTTTGAAATGTTGCTGGGGCATTGCATAAACCAAATGGCATCCTTCTGAATGCAAATGTTCCAAAAGGACATGTGAATGTAGTTTTTTCTTGATCTTCGAGTGCAATGGGAATTTGATAATAGCCTGAATATCCGTCAAGAAAACAGTAGTAGGGATGACCTGCTACTCTTTCTAAAATTTGATCCAAAAATGGTAATGGAAAATGATCTTTTCTAGTGGCGTCATTTAATTTTCTATAATCAATACACATCCGCCAACTAGATGGGACTCGACTTGTTAACAATTCACCTTTTTCATTTTTTATCACTGTGATGCCAGATTTTTTTGGAACTACTTGTGTTGGGCTTACCCACTTACTATCAGAAATAGGGTAGATAATTCCAACATCAAGTAGTTTGAGAACTTCAGTTTTCACAACATCTTTCATGTGTGGATTTAATCTCCTTTGTGGTTGTTGAGATGTTTTTGCATTTTCTTCTAAGTGAATTTTGTGTGTGCAAATTAGTGGATTAATGCCCTTAAGATCTTTTAGTGTCCAACCAATTGCATTTTTATGTCTTTTAAGCATATCAACTAATTTACCTTCTTGATTACTTGAGAGTTTGGAAGAAATTACCACCGGATATGTTTCATCTTCTCCAAGAAATGCATACTTCAATTCTTCTGGCAAGGGTTTTAACTCCAATACTGGTGGTTCGTCTTTGTTCTCATATTTTTCATCAAATTCTTTCTCTGATCCTGGTAACGAGTGATACCTGAAAAAATCGTCAAGATCAATTTCAATATTTTCTTTAACAGTTTCAATTGAACAAATATCTAATTGATCACGAGTACTCCCTTCTTGAATGTTTTCTTCCACAAGAGTTTCAATAAGATTTTCATCTTCACTTTCATCTCCTTTGTCATGTGGTTGCTTACAAAGATTAAAAACATTGAGCTCCAAGGTCATGTTACCAAATGACAACTTCATTATTCCATTCCTGCAATTTATAAGAGCATTAGAAGTTGCTAAAAATGGACGACCTAAAATTACAGGAATTGCATTACAAGCTTCAATAGGTTGTGTATCTAAAACTATGAAATCGACAGGATATACAAAGTTATCAACTTGGACCAACACGTCTTCTACCATACCTCTTGGCACTTTAACAGATCTATCAGCAAGTAAAAGTGTTACCGAAGTAGGTTTTAACTCGCCTAGATTGAGTTCTTGATAAACTGAATATGGAAGTAAATTCACACTAGCTCCAAGGTCAAGCAAGGCTTTTTTAATCTTTCGTTCTCCAATAATACACGAAATAGTAGGACAACCAGGGTCTTTGTATTTCAAAGCATTATTATTTTGAATGATTGCACTTACTTGTTCGGCTAAAAATGCTTTCTTTTTCACATTCAATTTTCTTTTCACAGTGCACAAGTCTTTCAAAAATTTGGCATATGATGGTACCTGTTTTATTGCATCTAATAAAGGAATATTAACTTTTACTTGTTTAAAAATATCATATATATCAGAATTCAAATTTGATTTTTTTGTATTTTTCAATGCATGAGGGAATGGTGGTGACACTGTCTGTTGAACCTCCTCTTCGCAAGTTATGGGTTCCACTTCCTTACCCTTTGGAGTTGATTTATCATCATCTTCACAAGGTTCAAGAATGGATTTTTCCACAACCTTACCACTTCGAAGGGTAATAACAGATTTTACCTGATCCATCGGTTGAGTTCCAGAAGTTCCAATTTGTGTATGATGATCCTTGGGATTAGGCAGAGGTTGTGAAGGAAATTTACCTTTTTCATGAACATTAAGTGCAGATGCAAATTTAGCAAGAGTATCTTTCAAGTCTGTCATGGTTTGAGCAGTTTGAGTATTGATAGACTCTTGCTTTGCAATGAAAGAATTCAATGTATCTTCCAAATTTCTTTTCGGCGGAGGAACATAAGGTGCATAATTTTGAAAATTTTGTTGATTTTGAAAATGTGGTTGCGGAAATTGTGCAGCATTATCATTCCTCCAACTAAAATTTGGATGATTTCGCCAACCTGGATTGTAATTTTGAGAAAATGGTTCAAAATTTGGCCTTTTGAAATTGTTCAAAACATTGGCTTGCTCATGGAGACATTCTTTAAAAGAGGGCAAAGTGGGACAATCTTTTGTAAAATGATCACTTGTATCACAGATGTGACACACAATTTCTTGAACAGATTTTAATTGACCATTCTTTTTCAATTCAAGTGCCTCAACTTTTCTTGCCAAAGAGGTAAATCTAGCTTGAAGATCATGTTCATCTTTGAGAGTGTACATACCTCCACCAGATGTAGGAGATTGAATCTTGTTTGATGGTTCGATTGTACCTATAGTGTCCCAATTTTGAGCATTTTCAGCTAATGAATCGAGATACTCAATTGCCTCGTTCGGATCTTTATCTTCAAATGTTCCATTACACATAAATTCAACCATTTGCCTATCTTTAGGTGTTAAGCCTTCATAAAATTGAGAAACAACTCTCCAAATTTCAAAACCATGATGTGGACAAAGATTAAGCAATTCTTTGTATCTATCCCAACACTGATAAAAAGTTTCTCCTTGTTTTTGAGTGAAAGTGATGATTTGCCTTTTGAAAGAATTTGTTCTATGAGATGGAAAAAACTTTTTCAAAAATTGTTGTTGCAATTCATCCCAAGTTCGAATGGATCCCGATCTAAGATTTTGTAGCCAAGTTTTAGCTTTATCTTTTAAAGAAAAAGGAAAAAGCTTAAGGCGAATGGTGTTCATGCTACAATTTAGATCATTATATGTGTTGCACACTTCTTCAAACTCTCGTAAATGCATGTATGGATTTTCAGAATCTAAGCCATGAAAGTTGGGTAAAAGTTGGATAATACCAGGCTTAAAATTGAAATGAGATGCATCAGGGGGAAAAACTAGACATGAAGGTGCACTAGTACGTGTAGGATTCATGTGATCTCTAAGTGTTCTTCGTCTATCATGATCATGTTGAGATTGAATTTCATCTTCATTTTCTTGGATGGGTTCTTCCGCCATGTTTTGTAAAAATAAAGGGTTATTTCGAATGAGTCGACCACTAAGTGTACGTGACCAAATGCTCATACAAATGCAAAACAAAAAGAAAAAAAAAACACACAAAAGCAATAAAAAGAAAAATAAACTTTAAACAATATTAAATAGACTTGAAATTAAATTATACTTCCCCGGCAACGGCGCCAAAAACTTGTTGCGACTTTGATTGTTGCACTCCCAAGAGCAGGTTGTCCACAAGTAGTATAATTCGGTGAGTCCGAATATCGTATCCACAGGGAAGCTAAGGTAATTACAAGTCCACTACAATGTCTTTTTGTTTTTGTTTTTGTTTCTTTTTAATTTTAATTGAATCTTTAATGGGTAAATTTTAATTGTTCAAATTTAAATTTAAGTAGTTGAGATTAAAGGATCCACTCTTGGTATTTTAATAAAGTTAACATTAACGAACAATATTGAAATCCACTTAATAAAATGGTTCCAATATATTAAATAATCATATTTATATTATGTTATAAATTATAATCTTATAAGTACATAATATATACCAAAACTTATAAATGTGGTCAAGTATTTATTGTGCTATATATATTTGTAAACACTAAATCAAGGTTCCCACTTTAAATGGTTGGTAAAACCAAACAAACATTTAAATGGTACCAATAAATTAATACTATAATATATTCATATATACTAAATCAAGGTTCCCACTTTAAATGGTTGGTAAAACCAAACTAACATTTAAATGGTTCCAAGAATTTAATATTATAATATATTTATATATAATAACTCAAGGCATCCATTTTAAATGGTTGGTAATACCAAACTAACATTTAAATGGTTCCAAGAATTTAGTGTAACATATAGCAACAATAAATCAAAACTCCCACTTATAAGTAGGGTATAAAAATGCTTAAAGAAATAAATATAACATAAACAATAAATAATGATTAAATAATATAAAACATAGATTCTTACCTTATAATAACCTTATTATCATGCCAAGAGCTTCACCTTATCATCTCAACTTTAGGAAGTTAGCTATTCATTATTCAAAGTGTAAAACTTTGAATATGAAATTAACATGCTAATTATATTTAAATGAAGAAATAAAAGAAAAATATAGAGAGAAATATTATGAACTCAAAGATTTGTTCATAGAATGAGGGATATCTCAATACATTACAATGCACCCCTATTTATAGCCAAATTTGGGGAGACAACCACAAATAAAATATTATTTTTTACACATAAGTCTTCATTGGTGTTCCAAGAAATTAATATTATATTGCACATCACTTTTGACAAGCATCTTCTCCGAATTTTCTTCTTCACATAAAATGAAACATGTGGATAATTGAGTTGTCTAGTTGTGGTATTTTTTTCAGAATATTTGACCAAGTAGTTTGAGAGATATGGTCAAAATACTAGAGCATGGTAAAACTGCCACTCCTTCGGTAACTTTAATTGTTGCTTAATTTGATCCCAATTGTGAGAGGATTTTTATCTCATGCTTGCCACCAATATTGTAGATATTAACATCAACTTTCTACAAGTCCAAGAATCATCTTAATCCCATTTGCAACGCCAAGGTTATTCTTGTTTTATCGAACCTGTAAAAATAGTAAAAGCTTATAATTACACAACAACTTATATTTTATACAATTTATTATAAAACATATAATATTTAAAAATTTAATAAAACAAAAACTATATATTTATATTATAAAACATTTAATTAATGTACAATTTTTATGTTTATCAGAGGGATTCTATTTTTGTTGTTGTGGATAGATTCTCTAAGATTGCACATTTTATAGCTTGTCATAAAACCGATGATGCTTCAAACATTGCGGATTTGTTCTTTAGAGAAGTCGTTTGGTTGCATGGCATGCCTAGGACTATTGTTTCTGGTCGCGATGTTAAATTCTTGAGTTACTTTTGGAAGACTTTATAGGCTAAACTTGGCACAAAATTGTTGTTTTCTACTACTTGTCATCCTCAAACGGATGGACAAACTCAAGTTGTCAATAGAACTTTGGGAACACTTTTGCGTGCTATTCTTAAAAAGAACTTGGATTGACATTTCTATGGACTTTATTTTGGGGTTGCTTAGGACTAAGAAGGGGAGAGATTCTATTTGTTTTGTTGTGGATAGATTCTCTAAGATGGCACATTTTATAGCTTGTCATAAAACCGATGATGCTTCAAACATTGCGGATTTGTTCTTTAGAGAAGTCGTTAGGTTGCATGGCATGCCTAGGACTATTGTTTCTGGTCGTGATGTTAAATTCTTGAGTTACTTTTGGATGACTTTATGGGCTTAACTTTGCACAAAATTGTTGTTTTCTACTACTTGTCATCCTCAAACGGATGGACAAACTGAAGTTGTCAATAGAACTTTGGGAACACTTTTGCGTGCTATTCTTATAAAGAACTTGGATTGACATTTCTATGGACTTTATTTTAGGGTTACCTAGGACTAAGAAGGGGAGGGATTCTATTTTTGTTGTTGTGGATAGATTCTCTTAGATTACACATTTTATAGCTTGTCATAAAACCGATGATGCTTCAAACATTGCGGATTTGTTCTTTAGAGAAGTCGTTAGGTTGCATGGCATGCCTAGGACTATTGTTTCTGGTCACGATGTTAAATTCTTGAGTTACTTCTGGAATACTTTATGGGCTAAACTCGGCAGAAAATTGTTGTTTTCTACTACTTGTCATCCTCAAACAAATGGACAAACTGAAGTTGTCACCGGAACTTTGGGAACACTTTTGCATGCTATTCTTAAAAAGAACTTGGATTGACATTTCTATGGACTTTATTTTGGGGTTGCCTAGGACTAAGAAGGGGAGGGATTCTATTTTTGTTGTTGTGGATAGATTCTCTAAGATTGCACATTTTATAGCTTGTCATAAAACCGATGATGCTTCAAACATTGCGGATTTGTTCTTTAGAGAAGTCGTTAGGTTGCATGGCATGCCTAGGACTATTGATTCTGGTCGCGATGTTAAATTCTTGAGTTACTTTTGGAATACTTTATGGGCTAAACTTGGCACAAAGTTGTTTTCTACTACTTGTCATCCTCAAACGGATGGACAAACTCAAGTTGTCAATAGAACTTTGGGAACACTTTTGCGTGCTATTCTTAAAAAGAACTTGGATTGACATTTCTATGGACTTTATTTTGGGGTTGCTTAGGACTAAGAAGAGGAGAGATTCTATTTGTTTTGTTGTGGATAGATTCTCTAAGATGGCACATTTTATAGCTTGTCATAAAACCGATGATGCTTGAAACATTGCGGATTTGTTCTTTAGAGAAGTCGTTAGGTTGCATGGCATGCCTAGGACTATTGTTTCTGGTCGTGATGTTAAATTCTTGAGTTACTTTTGGATGACTTTATGGGCTTAACTTTGCACAAAATTGTTGTTTTCTACTACTTGTCATCCTCAAACGGATGGACAAACTGAAGTTGTCAATAGAACTTTGGGAACACTTTTGCGTGCTATTCTTATAAAGAACTTGGATTGACATTTCTATGGACTTTATTTTAGGGTTACCTAGGACTAAGAAGGGGAGGGATTATATTTTTGTTGTTGTGGATAGATTCTCTTAGATTACACATTTTATAGCTTGTCATAAAACCGATGATGCTTCAAACATTGCGGATTTGTTCTTTAGAGAAGTCGTTAGGTTGCATGGCATGCCTAGGACTATTGTTTCTGGTCACGATGTTAAATTCTTGAGTTACTTCTGGAATACTTTATGGGCTAAACTCGGCAGAAAATTGTTGTTTTCTACTACTTGTCATCCTCAAACAAATGGACAAACTGAAGTTGTCACCGGAACTTTGGGAACACTTTTGCATGCTATTCTTAAAAAGAACTTGGATTGACATTTCTATGGACTTTATTTTGGGGTTGCCTAGGACTAAGAAGGGGAGGGATTCTATTTTTGTTGTTGTGGATAGATTCTCTAAGATTGCACATTTTATAGCTTGTCATAAAACCGATGATGCTTCAAACATTGCGGATTTGTTCTTTAGAGTAGTCGTTAGGTTGCATGGCATGCCTAGGACTATTGATTCTGGTCGCGATGTTAAATTCTTGAGTTACTTTTGGAATACTTTATGGGCTAAACTTGGCACAAAGTTGTTTTCTACTACTTGTCATCCTCAAACGGATGGACAAACTCAAGTTGTCAATAGAACTTTGGGAACACTTTTGCGTGCTATTCTTAAAAAGAACTTGGATTGACATTTCTATGGACTTTATTTTGGGGTTGCTTAGGACTAAGAAGAGGAGAGATTCTATTTGTTTTGTTGTGGATAGATTCTCTAAGATGGCACATTTTATAGCTTGTCATAAAACCGATGATGCTTGAAACATTGCGGATTTGTTCTTTAGAGAAGTCGTTAGGTTGCATGGCATGCCTAGGACTATTGTTTCTGGTCGTGATGTTAAATTCTTGAGTTACTTTTGGATGACTTTATGGGCTTAACTTTGCACAAAATTGTTGTTTTCTACTACTTGTCATCCTCAAACGGATGGACAAACTGAAGTTGTCAATAGAACTTTGGGAACACTTTTGCGTGCTATTCTTATAAAGAACTTGGATTGACATTTCTATGGACTTTATTTTGGGGTTGCCTAGGACTAAAAAGGGGAGGGATTCTATTTTTGTTGTGGTGGATAGATTCTCTAAGATTGCACATTTTATAGCTTGTCATAAAACCGATGATGCTTCAAACATTGCGGATTTGTTCTTTAGAGAAGTCGTTTGGTTGCATGGCATGCCTAGGACTATTGTTTCTGGTCGCGATGTTAAATTCTTGAGTTACTTTTGGAATAATTTATGGGCTAAACTTGGCACAAAATTGTTGTTTTCTACTACTTGTCCTCCTCAAACGGATGGACAAACTGAAGTTGTCAATAGAACTTTGGGAACACTTTTGCGTGCTATTCTTAAAAAGAACTTGGATTGACATTTCTATGGACTTTATTTTGGGGTTGCCTAGGACTAAGAAGGGTAGGGATTCTATTTTTGTTGTTGTGGATAGATTCTCTAAAATGGCACATTTTATAGCTTGTCATAAAACCGATGATGCTTCAAACATTGCGGATTTGTTCTTTAGAGAAGTCGCTAGGTTGCATGGCATGCCTTGGACTATTGTTTCTGGTCGCGATGTTAAATTCTTGAGTTACTTTTGGAATAATTTATGGGCTGAATGTTGCGACTTTGATTGTTGCACTCCCAAGAGCAGGTTGTCCACAAGTAGTATAATTCGGTGAGTCCGAATATCGTATCCACAGGGAAGCTAAGGTAATTACAAGTCCACTACAATGTCTTTTTGTTTTTGTTTTTGTTTCTTTTTAATTTTAATTGAATCTTTAATGGGTAAATTTTAATTGTTCAAATTTAAATTTAAGTAGTTGAGATTAAAGGATCCACTCTTGGTATTTTAATAAAGTTAACATTAACGAACAATATTGAAATCCACTTAATAAAATGGTTCCAATATATTAAATAATCATATTTATATTATGTTATAAATTATAATCTTATAAGTACATAATATATACCAAAACTTATAAATGTGGTCAAGTATTTATTGTGCTATATATATTTGTAAACACTAAATCAAGGTTCCCACTTTAAATGGTTGGTAAAACCAAACAAACATTTAAATGGTACCAATAAATTAATACTATAATATATTCATATATACTAAATCAAGGTTCCCACTTTAAATGGTTGGTAAAACCAAACTAACATTTAAATAGTTCCAAGAATTTAATATTATAATATATTTATATATAATAACTCAAGGCATCCATTTTAAATGGTTGGTAATACCAAACTAACATTTAAATGGTTCCAAGAATTTAGTGTAACATATAGCAACAATAAATCAAAACTCCCACTTATAAGTAGGGTATAAAAATGCTTAAAGAAATAAATATAACATAAACAATAAATAATGATTAAATAATATAAAACATAGATTCTTACCTTATAATAACCTTATTATCATGCCAAGAGCTTCACCTTATCATCTCAACTTTAGGAAGTTAGCTATTCATTATTCAAAGTGTAAAACTTTGAATATGAAATTAACATGCTAATTATATTTAAATGAAGAAATAAAAGAAAAATATAGAGAGAAATATTATGAACTCAAAGATTTGTTCATAGAATGAGGGATATCTCAATACATTACAATGCACCCCTATTTATAGCCAAATTTGGGGAGACAACCACAAATAAAATATTATTTTTTACACATAAGTCTTCATTGGTGTTCCAAGAAATTAATATTATATTGCACATCACTTTTGACAAGCATCTTCTCCGAATTTTCTTCTTCACATAAAATGAAACATGTGGATAATTGAGTTGTCTAGTTGTGGTATTTTTTTCAGAATATTTGACCAAGTAGTTTGAGAGATATGGTCAAAATACTAGAGCATGGTAAAACTGCCACTCCTTCGGTAACTTTAATTGTTGCTTAATTTGATCCCAATTGTGAGAGGATTTTTATCTCATGCTTGCCACCAATATTGTAGATATTAACATCAACTTTCTACAAGTCCAAGAATCATCTTAATCCCATTTGCAACGCCAAGGTTATTCTTGTTTTATCGAACCTGTAAAAATAGTAAAAGCTTATAATTACACAACAACTTATATTTTATACAATTTATTATAAAACATATAATATTTAAAAATTTAATAAAACAAAAACTATATATTTATATTATAAAACATTTAATTAATGTACAATTTTTATGTTTATCACACCTCCCAACCAGCTTATTGCTAGTCCCTAGCAATTTAAGCGTTAATAGCAATACAAAACATATTGATTAATTTAAATAGAAATGTAATCAGAACTATCTAAGTGTTTAAATAAAATTTGAAAACTGTCAAAGTTATATCAAGATCATCATAATTATAATTTATGAAATAATTTGAGATGATTAATTCAAAGCTTATTTTAGGTAGTTAAATGTACACGGCCTTCAGAAATTCCTAGTAAGAGTCTCAACTCCATATCCTCACAGGTTAATAAATGTTTCAATTTATGGCAACGATTTCTCTCATGGAGTTGGAATACAGATAAATACTCAGAAAAATGGTTTACAGAATGCAGACAGACAAACGAGCCAAACTAATCAAAAGATAGAAAATCAATTGATTTAAAATCCAGTTGTTCTTATTATATTTTTTTTTCCTGATTTTTTTTTTTTTTTTACATCATGGAATCAGACTAAGTTTATGCTTTTTGACCACATATTTATTTAATTTGTACAATGTATTTCTCTCTTTCTTTTTTTATTATTTTTTTTTTATTTTTTTATTCTTATGAGAGAAAAATGGGTCGCAGCATATAACTTAAAAATTACATAGATCTTCAACATCTTTCTTTTTGTATTTTTCTTTTTTTTTCTTTTTTTTTTCAGGAAATATATATTTTTTTTTTCAAAATAAGAACTCAAGATCTAAACAATAGATAGTCTCTCTCATGATCAATAAAGGCTCGAAAGCTGTTTTCTCAGTCCTCTCCACTCACTCACAAAATATGTGTGAGTTCAAAAATTTTAGGCACTCTTATAAGGTATATCTTGGGCCATATACTTTACTACCTAATTTTATCACAATGGTTAATCACTCAAAAAGATTTCATAAATCATATTTTTATATTGATCAGAATATTAAAAATGACCTTTTTTCAAATAAAATTTAAACATTCTTAAATAGATTAATGCATGTTCTAATTTAAATCTTTCAAATATGTAATGTATGACATTTTTGCAAAAAATAACTAAGGTACAAACAATAAACATGGTTTTATTTTAAAATAATATTTAATTTTTTTTTAAATTTGTTTTTTTTTTTTTTATATGTGTTCTCCCCCCAATCAGAATATGACATTGTCCCTAATGTCAAAATAGCTATTAATAAAGAGTACATAATGAAAGAGATATCACCTGGAACTTTATTGAAGATAACAAACTGAAACAAACGCAAACCAATCCACGACTTTTGAATCAATGATCCAACTTCCTTTTCTTACTGCTTGATTGCGACCAATTGATCTTTGTTATCATCGGATCAGGCTTATGAACAAAAGCTTCCAAATCATCAATTAATTGATCGGCAGTCGAAGCACAGATGAGCATCCGTCGTGAATTTTCTGAAATGAAATTCTGTTCCACAGCTTTATCAAGAAATGTCAACAAACTGTCATAATAATTATTGATATTCAACAAGCCCACGGGTTTATTATGGATATTAAGTTGTGCCCAAGAAACAGTGTGAAAAATTTCTTCTAATGTACCAAAACCACCTGGTAGTGCGATAAAAGCATCAGAATTTTCAATCATTTGAGTGATTCTTTCATACATAGAAGAAACTTTTAATTCCTCCCCAATCGTAACACCTGTAATATTTCCTTCAGCTAAAGCTATAGGAATAATACCCAATACCTGACTACCTCCAAGATGAGCAGATGTTGAAACAGATCCCATTAACCCAATATTACCTCCCCCATATACCAAGTGAATTTTTCTCTCAGCCAATATCTTTCCAAGATTATTCGCTGCTTCTACAAACACTTCATTTTTTCCAGGACTCGACCCACAAAATACACAAATATTTTTCAATGTTTGTGCAGAGGATCCAGTCATGTTTTTACTTTCCTTTTTTTTTTTTTTTGCGAAAGTAGAAAGAAAGATGAGAGATTTTATAGGGGTAATATGTTATCATGACAAAACTATGGGTCACAGCTGTAAACAGAATAAATAGTAAAAAAATAATGACACACATGCTTATAAACAGTAGTGTGATTGTGGCTCACAATTTTCCTCTGGTTTTACGTCCAGAAACGGCTTCAACGCCTTCTATGAGTCGAGGATATGCTTCCCATCCAATTTTCTTATAAATTGGCAAACAGGGTCTTTTTTAGTCAGATTCCCAAGACTATGACGCTCATCTTGAAATTGTTTCCATAAACGGAGAAGTTCAATATGCACATGTCCACTAGAATGCGTCTCAAGAGTCAATATGTAGTGACCCGTTCCAGAATCACCTACTAATCAAAAACTAAGCATGCAATTAACCTAATTAACAATAATCAGAGATAACAGCGGAAAAAGTCAACAAAATAATGGTTATACAACCCAATCGAAGTCTAGAATAACTCAAAATAAAATACCCAATACAACCATATCGAATCAAAACAATACCGATAACTAAACCAACCAGCTACTCAACGTCCTCCTCCTGCTCCTCCTGAGCTGTCCAACCTGAGGCCTGCCCCGTGGGAATGGGGTGTCCAAGAATAAACAAAACCGAGGACGTGAGCGATAAGAACGCCCAGTACAAAAGTATGAGTATACAGACCTATATGAAATGCACATGCTATGATCATGATACCGGGGTAGTCAAGAAACAGGAGTCACAAAAGGATCTCAACAATGCTCAGTCTAGAGGCGCCAAGTGGATAGTGCCGCGCGGTACACCTCTGGGTCACTGCATCCACTACAAGACAGACGTGGACCTAAAATGTCCCGGACCACCGAAGCCCTCCCGACCCGTCGGCCACTGTGTACTCTCGGTGTCCATGCGTCCACAAGACAGGGCTGAGCGGCCCCAAGATATAGCTTATCTCGAAAGAGATACAGCTCAACAGTAAAGGCTATCTCAAAGGAGAATACGGCTCAACATGAAATGCAACGTGCAGTAATAAACGTGACATAATAGCATGCATCATATGACATATATCAATGCACCACATAATCATGCAACACATATAAGAATGTATACTCAACCAGGATATCTCGGATAGTACTTTCGTACCTCTATCACAGCAATCCTAATCCACTGGAACCACCAGACAACAGGTCTAATCCAAGCCTATTCATCAAGTGAAAACCATCACTAAACTTATCTACCAGACTTAACTAGATAATCCTGAGATAAATACTGATAAAATTCCAAACCTTCGTCCGTCGCTAGCCCGCTGATGCCGCTAGCTCCCAACTAGAGCACAGCTCTGCTACAAGACCAGCAGCTCCCCGCTAGTGCCCAAATCTCGGAACAAGACTAGAACCTGTCAGAAACGACTGAAATGCTATGGAATTCTCTGAATTGGCGAGTCAAAATGAGGAAATCCGACCACTATTTATAGGCCATGTTCGGATCGTCCGAACCCTCTTCGGAACGTCCGAACTCTTACGTGTCCATCAGCTCTTGACAGCTCATGATCGGATCCTCCGATCATACACTTCGGACCGTCCGAACATGCACGTGTCCATCGACTCTTGACACCTCATGTTCGGATCCACCGAACTCACTTCGGACCTTCCGAACTCTTCGTTGCTACCGAACCATCTTCGGTCCGTCCGATCATGACCACGGTCAAAATTACACATTAAACCTTCTTAATCACCAATAATCCGTTAATTACCCAATTTGGAATTCGGGCTACTACATTCTCCCCCCCTTAAAACGATTTCGTCCTCGAAATCTAGGCAAGAGAATAAAACACCATTGTAATACACTGCAAATATTCTTCATTACAACTGTATAACAATTACATCCCAGGCTGATCCTGGTTCAGCGCAAAAACCTGACCTTGGGCACGAGGTCGAAGATTCGAACTACCCACTGCCTGACCCTGTCTCCTCTGCTGAACAGTCGTCTGGGATCCAGAACCAGATCCTGCTCCACCTCGCAGCTGAGGACAATTCTTCTTGAGATGACCCATCTCTCCGCACTGAAAACAAGCTCCTGCGGCTACTCGGCATTGCTCCGATGGATGGTTCTTCCCACAATGCACACAAGCATCCTTCTTCTCACCAAAGCGAACATCACCGCTAGACCTTGATCCAGATCCAGAAGAAGAAGAACCAGATTTCTTGAAAGACTGAGGTCGAGGGCTCAAAACACTCGGAGGTCTAGAAGAAAGAATAGCCCTACCACGCTGGAGACTGATCTCTGCTTGACGACACCGGTTCACCAACCCATCGTACGAAGTAGGATTATCACAGACAGTGACTCGATCAAAGATCTCCTGGTTAAGGCCCTGAAGGAAATGATCGTACTTGGCTTCAGAACTGCCACTGATATGAGGCGCAAAGGGTAACAACTCGAAGAATTTCTGCTGATACTCATCAACAGACATACTCCCCTGCTTAAGGTTCAGGAGCTCAATCGTCTTGGCCTGGCGAAGGGCTGGAGGAAAGTACAGCTGCATGAACGCTGCACGGAAATCGACCCAAGTCGCTCTACCCTGCGACTGAACTATCGGCGCAGAAGTTGATCGCCACCACCTGCGAGCACGGCCCTCGAGGAGAAAACTAAGAGTCTCCATCTTCTGCTCATCGGTGCACTGGAATGCGCGGAAACAACTCTCCATGCGCTCTAACCAATCCTCCGCATCATCGGGAGTCTCACCGCCAACTAAAGGCTTAGGCCCCATCTGCATGAAACGATGCAAATCAAAACGCCTAGGACCATCCCGACGATGACGATGCTCACGATGACGTCTACGATCGTCCTGGTCGCCCCAACGACCTACACTTCCCTGACTACTCTCATCACCAAAGTGGTCAGCCATCGCTACAACATAGAATGGGGAACTAGTAAATTGGTCAACGGAAATCCCGAAACAGAAATCTATATCCCAAAATCGTACGCATGCTCTGATACCATAAATGTAGTGACCCGTTCCAGAATCACCTACTAATCAAAAACTAAGCATGCAATTAACCTAATTAACAATAATCAGAGATAACAGCGGAAAAAGTCAACAAAATAATGGTTATACAACCCAATCGAAGTCTAGAATAACTCAAAATAAAATACCCAATACAACCATATCGAATCAAAACAATACCGATAACTAAACCAACCAGCTACTCAACGTCCTCCTCCTGCTCCTCCTGAGCTGTCCAACCTGAGGCCTGCCCCGTGGGAATGGGGTGTCCAAGAATAAACAAAACCGAGGACGTGAGCGATAAGAACGCCCAGTACAAAAGTATGAGTATACAGACCTATATGAAATGCACATGCTATGATCATGATACCGGGGTAGTCAAGAAACAGGAGTCACAAAAGGATCTCAACAATGCTCAGTCTAGAGGCGCCAAGTGGATAGTGCCGCGCGGTACACCTCTGGGTCACTGCATCCACTACAAGACAGACGTGGACCTAAAATGTCCCGGACCACCGAAGCCCTCCCGACCCGTCGGCCACTGTGTACTCTCGGTGTCCATGCGTCCACAAGACAGGGCTGAGCGGCCCCAAGATATAGCTTATCTCGAAAGAGATACAGCTCAACAGTAAAGGCTATCTCAAAGGAGAATACGGCTCAACATGAAATGCAACGTGCAGTAATAAACGTGACATAATAGCATGCATCATATGACATATATCAATGCACCACATAATCATGCAACACATATAAGAATGTATACTCAACCAGGATATCTCGGATAGTACTTTCGTACCTCTATCACAGCAATCCTAATCCACTGGAACCACCAGACAACAGGTCTAATCCAAGCCTATTCATCAAGTGAAAACCATCACTAAACTTATCTACCAGACTTAACTAGATAATCCTGAGATAAATACTGATAAAATTCCAAACCTTCGTCCGTCGCTAGCCCGCTGATGCCGCTAGCTCCCAACTAGAGCACAGCTCTGCTACAAGACCAGCAGCTCCCCGCTAGTGCCCAAATCTCGGAACAAGACTAGAACCTGTCAGAAACGACTGAAATGCTATGGAATTCTCTGAATTGGCGAGTCAAAATGAGGAAATCCGACCACTATTTATAGGCCATGTTCGGATCGTCCGAACCCTCTTCGGAACGTCCGAACTCTTACGTGTCCATCAGCTCTTGACAGCTCATGATCGGATCCTCCGATCATACACTTCGGACCGTCCGAACATGCACGTGTCCATCGACTCTTGACACCTCATGTTCGGATCCACCGAACTAACTTCGGACCTTCCGAACTCTTCGTTGCTACCGAACCATCTTCGGTCCGTCCGATCATGACCACGGTCAAAATTACACATTAAACCTTCTTAATCACCAATAATCCGTTAATTACCCAATTTGGAATTCGGGCTACTACACAATAAGATGTTATCTAAAGACTCCTTACTCAGCCCATTCTTAATGAAATCAATTTTATCTTCTCTGTTATTGGAAACACATCCCAAAGATCTGCATCGTTTGTCACAAGTCCATCTTGCACACTTATGACAAACCCCTAAACTTTTGGCCCTTCGTTTTTTCGCATAAGTGCTTTTTCCTAATCCAGGCAAATACCGAATAAGCAATGATTGTGGAACTTCTCCTCCTAATCGGACCTTAGCTTCTATTACAAGACGAATATCTTCTGGAATTCCTTTTTGCATTAGTAATCTCAATCTTTCACACCTTCCTGCATAAATTTTTCTTAGAACATTTTCAGAAACAGAGGGAAAATATTTACAAATTTTTGAGAGAATTTCATCCATTTTGAAAAGAAAAGAAATGATTTTTTTTTTTTTTTAAATTTTTGTATCAGCAATTGTGGGAAACTGATTTAACCGACTATGAGAGTCACGGAGTACCGTTATCCGCCATTTAACCGGGAAAATAAAAAGATTAAGAAAACCTGAAATAAAAACAAACAATAATCAAATGCAACACAAAAAAAAAATCAAGGATCAGAAAGGGAAATAAACTCTTCTTGAAAGATTTCATTTTCCAAAAATGGTTTAAGCCTTTGTCCATTCACTTTAAAAACATCACCGTTTTTAGGATTTTCAATATCCACAGCTCCATAAGGATACACATGCTTTATAACATATGGGCCTGTCCATCTTGATCGTAATTTTCCTGGGAATATGTGAAGTCGAGAATTATAAAGCAAAACTTTTTTACCAATCTCAAAAGATTTTCTAAGAATTGTTTTATCATGAAATGATTTGATTTTTGCTTTATAAATCCTTGAATTCTCATACGCATCATTTCTGAGTTCATCAAGTTCATTAAGTTGCAATTTACGCAATTTGTTGGCATCATCCATGCTTGAATTTAAAGTTTTATCGCCCAATAAGCTTTATGTTCCAATTCCACAGGCAAATGACAATGTTTTCCATAAACCAACCTATAGGGAGACATATTCAATGATGTTTTAAAAGCTGTTCGATATGCCCACAGTGCATCATTAAGTCGCAGAGACCAGTCTTTTCTATTTGAGTTAACAGTTTTTTCCAAAATTTGCTTTATCTCCCTATTAGCTAATTCAACTTGTCCATTTGTTTGAGGATGATAAGGAGTTGTTACTTTGTGAGTAATACCATATTTTTTCATTAATGAAGCAAATGGTTTATTAACAAAGTGAGTTCCCCCATCACTTATCATAGCTCGAGGAATTCCGAATCTACTAAAAATATTTTCTTTCAAAAATTTGATGACGATTTTATGATCATTTGTTCGACATGGAATTGCCTCTATCCATTTGGAAACATAATCAACTGCAACTAAAATATACAAGTATCCAAACGACGGTGGAAAAGGTCCCATAAAATCTATTCCCCAACAATCAAATATTTCAATTTCAATGATAGGATTCAAAGGCATCATGTTTCTTTTTGAAATCGCACCCAATTTTTGACAATTTTCACAGATCTTGCAGATTTCGTGGGTGTCTTTAAACAAAGTGGGCCAATAAAATCCACACTGCAAGATTTTTGCAGCTGTTTTCTTTGAAGAAAAATGTCCCCCGCATGCTTCTGAATGACAAAATTTAATGACACTACTTACCTCATTGTCGGGTATGCAACGTCGAAAAATTTGATCCGGACAATACTTGAACAGATACGGATCATCCCAATAAAAGTTTTTTACCTCATTCAAAAATTTTCTTTTATCTTGGGAACTCCATTGCGGTGGCATTTTTCCTGTCACAAGAAAATTTACTATGTTAGCAAACCAAGGTGTAGTAGTAACTGAAAATAGATGTTCATCAGGAAAATTATCGTTAATTGGTGTCATTTCAAAAGATGATCCTGTTACTAGTCTCGATAAATGATCGGCTACGACATTCTCGGTTCCTTTTTTATCTTTGATTACAATGTCAAATTCTTGGAGCAACAAAATCCATCGTATCAGTCGTGGCTTTGCATCCTGTTTGGTCAACAAATATCTAATAGCAGAATGATCAGTAAACACGATAGTTGTTGATCCAATCAAATAAGAACGAAATTTATCTAATGCAAATATTACAGCAAGTAGCTCTTTTTCAGTTGTGGAGTAATTCATTTGAGCATTGTTTAAAGTTCTACTTGCATAATATATCACATAAGGCTTACCGTTTCTTCTTTGACCCAATACTGCACCGACTGCATAATCACTCGCATCGCACATGATTTCAAATGGTAAAGACCAATCAGGAGGTTGCATGATAGGAGCTGATGTTAAATGTCGAATGATTTTATCAAAAGCATTTTGACATTCTTGAGTCCACTCAAATGCACTGTCTTTTGTTAAGAGGTTACAAATGGGTTTAGAGATTAAACTAAAGTCCTTTATAAACCTCCTATAAAATCCAGCATGTCCCAAAAATGAGCGAATTTCTTTAATGGTTTTTGGAGGGGGTAAATTGGCAATGACATCAACTTTTGCTTTATCGACTTCAATTCCATGAGATGACACGACATGTCCCAAAACAATTCCAGAAGTAATCATGTAATGACATTTTTCCCAATTTAAAATAAGACCTTTTTCCTCGCATCTTTTTAAAACTTTTTCCAAATTTTCAAGACAATTATCAAATGTATTCCCAAAAACAGTTAAATCATCCATAAAAATTTCCAAACAATTTCAACCATGTCGCAGAAAATGCTTAGCATACATCTTTGAAATGTTGCTGGGGCATTGCATAAACCAAATGGCATCCTTCTGAATGCAAATGTTCCAAAAGGACATGTGAATGTAGTTTTTTCTTGATCTTCGAGTGCAATGGGAATTTGATAATAGCCTGAATATCCGTCAAGAAAACAGTAGTAGGGATGACCTGCTACTCTTTCTAAAATTTGATCCAAAAATGGTAATGGAAAATGATCTTTTCTAGTGGCGTCATTTAATTTTCTATAATCAATACACATCCGCCAACTAGATGGGACTCGACTTGTTAACAATTCACCTTTTTCATTTTTTATCACTGTGATGCCAGATTTTTTTGGAACTACTTGTGTTGGGCTTACCCACTTACTATCAGAAATAGGGTAGATAATTCCAACATCAAGTAGTTTGAGAACTTCAGTTTTCACAACATCTTTCATGTGTGGATTTAATCTCCTTTGTGGTTGTTGAGATGTTTTTGCATTTTCTTCTAAGTGAATTTTGTGTGTGCAAATTAGTGGATTAATGCCCTTAAGATCTTTTAGTGTCCAACCAATTGCATTTTTATGTCTTTTAAGCATATCAACTAATTTACCTTCTTGATTACTTGAGAGTTTGGAAGAAATTACCACCGGATATGTTTCATCTTCTCCAAGAAATGCATACTTCAATTCTTCTGGCAAGGGTTTTAACTCCAATACTGGTGGTTCGTCTTTGTTCTCATATTTTTCATCAAATTCTTTCTCTGATCCTGGTAACGAGTGATACCTGAAAAAATCGTCAAGATCAATTTCAATATTTTCTTTAACAGTTTCAATTGAACAAATATCTAATTGATCACGAGTACTCCCTTCTTGAATGTTTTCTTCCACAAGAGTTTCAATAAGATTTTCATCTTCACTTTCATCTCCTTTGTCATGTGGTTGCTTACAAAGATTAAAAACATTGAGCTCCAAGGTCATGTTACCAAATGACAACTTCATTATTCCATTCCTGCAATTTATAAGAGCATTAGAAGTTGCTAAAAATGGACGACCTAAAATTACAGGAATTGCATTACAAGCTTCAATAGGTTGTGTATCTAAAACTATGAAATCGACAGGATATACAAAGTTATCAACTTGGACCAACACGTCTTCTACCATACCTCTTGGCACTTTAACAGATCTATCAGCAAGTAAAAGTGTTACCGAAGTAGGTTTTAACTCGCCTAGATTGAGTTCTTGATAAACTGAATATGGAAGTAAATTCACACTAGCTCCAAGGTCAAGCAAGGCTTTTTTAATCTTTCGTTCTCCAATAATACACGAAATAGTAGGACAACCAGGGTCTTTGTATTTCAAAGCATTATTATTTTGAATGATTGCACTTACTTGTTCGGCTAAAAATGCTTTCTTTTTCACATTCAATTTTCTTTTCACAGTGCACAAGTCTTTCAAAAATTTGGCATATGATGGTACCTGTTTTATTGCATCTAATAAAGGAATATTAACTTTTACTTGTTTAAAAATATCATATATATCAGAATTCAAATTTGATTTTTTTGTATTTTTCAATGCATGAGGGAATGGTGGTGACACTGTCTGTTGAACCTCCTCTTCGCAAGTTATGGGTTCCACT
Source organism: Primulina eburnea (assembly GCF_022965805.1). Lineage (NCBI taxonomy): Eukaryota > Viridiplantae > Streptophyta > Magnoliopsida > Lamiales > Gesneriaceae > Primulina > Primulina eburnea. The sequence goes on from NW_027331288.1 coordinate 98,720, forward strand.
TCCTTACCCTTTGGAGTTGATTTATCATCATCTTCACAAGGTTCAAGAATGGATTTTTCCACAACCTTACCACTTCGAAGGGTAATAACAGATTTTACCTGATCCATCGGTTGAGTTCCAGAAGTTCCAATTTGTGTATGATGATCCTTGGGATTAGGCAGAGGTTGTGAAGGAAATTTACCTTTTTCATGAACATTAAGTGCAGATGCAAATTTAGCAAGAGTATCTTTCAAGTCTGTCATGGTTTGAGCAGTTTGAGTATTGATAGACTCTTGCTTTGCAATGAAAGAATTCAATGTATCTTCCAAATTTCTTTTCGGCGGAGGAACATAAGGTGCATAATTTTGAAAATTTTGTTGATTTTGAAAATGTGGTTGCGGAAATTGTGCAGCATTATCATTCCTCCAACTAAAATTTGGATGATTTCGCCAACCTGGATTGTAATTTTGAGAAAATGGTTCAAAATTTGGCCTTTTGAAATTGTTCAAAACATTGGCTTGCTCATGGAGACATTCTTTAAAAGAGGGCAAAGTGGGACAATCTTTTGTAAAATGATCACTTGTATCACAGATGTGACACACAATTTCTTGAACAGATTTTAATTGACCATTCTTTTTCAATTCAAGTGCCTCAACTTTCTTGCCAAAGAGGTAAATCTAGCTTGAAGATCATGTTCATCTTTGAGAGTGTACATACCTCCACCAGATGTAGGAGATTGAATCTTGTTTGATGGTTCGATTGTACCTATAGTGTCCCAATTTGAGCATTTTCAGCTAATGAATCGAGATACTCAATTGCCTCGTTCGGATCTTTATCTTCAAATGTTCCATTACACATAAATTCAACCATTTGCCTATCTTTAGGTGTTAAGCCTTCATAAAATTGAGAAACAACTCTCCAAATTTCAAAACCATGATGTGGACAAAGATTAAGCAATTCTTTGTATCTATCCCAACACTGATAAAAAGTTTCTCCTTGTTTTGAGTGAAAGTGATGATTTGCCTTTTGAAAGAATTTGTTCTATGAGATGGAAAAAACTTTTTCAAAATTGTTGTTGCAATAGAATCCCCCCCCTTCCCGCGCCCCTTTTTGTTCCTAGTGCAACCCTAAATAAACGTCCATTAGAAATGTCAACCAAAGTTCTTTTTAAGAATGCACGCAAAGTGTTCCCAAAGTTCTATTGACAACTTTCAGTTTGTCCATCCGTTTGAGGAGACAAGTAGTAGAAAACCACACTTTGTGCAAGTTAGCCCATAAAGTATTCCAAAAGTAACTCAAGAATTTAACATCGCGACCAGACAATAGTCCAGGTATGCCATGCAACCTAAACGACTTTCTCTAAGAACAAATCCGCCATGTTTGAAGCATCATCGGTTTTATGACAAGCTATAAAATGTGCAATCTTAGAGACATCTATCCACAACAACAAAAAATAGAATCCCCCTTTTTAGTCCTCCGGCAACCAAAATAAAGTCCATAGAAATGTCCAACCAAGTTTTTTAGAATAGCACGCAAAGTGTTCCCCAAGTTCTTGACAACTTCATTTGTCCATCCGTTTGGGATGACAAAGTGTTAGAAAACAACAATTTTGTGCCAAGTTAAGCCCATAAAGTCATTCCAAAAGTAACTCAAGAATTTAACATCGCCGACCGAAACATAGTCCTAGGCATGCCATGCAACTAACGACTTCTCTAAAGAACAAATCCGCAATGTTTGAAGCATCATCGGTTTTGAACGCTATACAATGTGCCATCTTAGAGATTATCCACAACAAAACAAATAGAATCCTCCCCTTCTTAGTCCTAAGCACCCCAAAATAAGTCCACTAGAAATGTCAAATCCAAGTTCTTTTTAAGAATCGCACGCAAAAGTGTCCCCAAAGTTCTATGACAACTTCAGTTTGTCCATCCGTTTGTTGGGATGACAAGTAGTAGAGAAAACAACCTTTGTTGCCAGTTTGCCCCTAAAGTATTCCCAAAAGTAACTCAAGAATTTAACATCGACCAGAAAACTAGTCCTAGGCATGCCATGCAACCTACGACTCTCTAAAGAAACAAATCCGCAATGTTTGAGCCATTCGGTTTATACAAGCTATAAAATGTGCCTAAGCATTAGAAATCTATCCACAACAACCAAAATAAGATCCTCCCTTCTTAGTCTAGGAACCCCCAATAAAAGTCCATAGAAATGTCAATCCAAGTTCTTTTAGAATAGCACGCAAAAGTGTTCCCCAAGTTCTATTGACAACTTCATTGTCCATCCGTTTGAGGATGACAAAGTAGTAGAAAACAACATTTGTGCGCAAGTTAAGCCATAAAATATTCCAAAAGTAACTCGAATTTAACACTCGCGACCAGAAAACATAGTCCTAGGCATGCCATGCAACTACGACTTCTCTAAAGACCAAATCCGCACATGTTTGAAGCATCACGGTTTTATGACCAGCTAAAATTGCCATCTTAGAGAATCTATCCCAACAACCAAAATAGAATCCCTCCCTTCTTTAGTCCAGGCAACCCCAAAATTAAAGTCCATAGAAATGTCAATCCAAGTTCTTTTTTAAGAATAGCACGCAAAAGTGTTCCCAAAGTTCTGTTGACAACTTCAGTTTGTCCATCCGTTTGAGGATGACAAGTAGTAGAAAACAAAACTTTTGTGCCAAGTTTAGCCCATAAAGTTTCCAAAAAATAACTCAGAATTTAACATCGCGACGAAAACAATAGTCCTAGGCATGCCATGCAACCTAACGACTTCTCTAAGAACAAAATCCGCAATGTTTGAAGCATCATCGTTTTATGACAAGCTATAAAATGTGCATCTTCGAGATCTTCACAACACACAAAATGAATCCTCTCCCCTTCTTAGTCCTAGGCAACCCAAAATAAAGTCCATAGAAATGTCAAATCCAAGTTCTTTTTAAGAATAGACGCAAAAGTGTTCCCCAAGTTCTATTGACAACTTCAGTTGTCCAATCCGTTTGAGGATGACAAGTATAGAAACCAAATTTTGTTGCAAGTTAAGCCCATAAATATTCCAAAAGTAACTCAAGAATTAACATCGTCGACCAGAAACAATAGTCCAGGCATTGCCATGCACCTACGACTCTCTAAAGAACAAATCCGCAATGTTTGACGCATCATCGTTTTTGACAAGCTCTTAAAATGTGCCATCTTGAGAATCTATCCCAACAACAAAAATAGAATCCCTCCCCTTCTTTGTACGGCAACCACATAAAAAGTCCATAGAAAATGTCAATCCAACGTTCTTTTTAAGAATAGCCGCACAAGTGTTCCCAAGTTCCTGACAACTTCAGTTTCTCATCTTTGAGGATGACAAGTAGTAGAAAACACACATTTTGTGCCAAGTTTAGCCCCTAAAGTCTTCCAAAAGTAACTCAAGAATTTAACATCGCGACCAGAAACAATAGTTTTAGGCATGCCATGCAACCTAACGACTTCTCTAAAAGAACAAAATCCGCAATGTTTAAGCATCATCGGTTTTATGACAGCTATAAAATGTGCCATCTTAGAGGAATCTTCCACAACAACAAAAATAGAATCCCTCCCTTCTTAGTCCTAGGCAACCCAAAATAAAGTCCATAGATGTCATCCAAGTTTTTTAAATAGCACGCCAAGTGTTCCCCAGTTCTATTGAAACTTCAGTTTGTCCATCCGTTTGAGCTGACAAGTTAGTAAGAAAACCAATTTTGTTGCCAGAGTTCATGATTAAACATAAACATGTTAATTTTTTTAACATTAATTAACTGTTTTAATATAAATATTATTTTTGTTTTATTAAATTTTTACAATATTAATTGGTTTTATAATAAAATTGTATTAAATATAGTTTTGTGTAATTATAAGCTTTTACTATTTTACCGGTTCGCTTTTTTTTTTTTACAGATTTAACAAAACAAGAATAACCTTGGCGTTGCAAATGGGATAACTGATTCTTTGGGACTGCGTAGAAAGTTGATGTTAATATCTACAATATTGGTGGCAACGCATGCATAAAAAATCCTCTCACAATTGGGATCAAAATTAAGCAAACAATTATAAGTTACCGAAGAGGAGAGTGGCAAGTTTTACCCATGCTCTAGTATTTTGACCCATATCTCTCAAAACTACTTGGTCAAATATTCTGAAAAAATATACCACAACTAGACACTCAATTATCCACCATGTTCATTTTTTTGAAGAAGAAAATTCGGAGAAATGCTGTCAAAAGTGATGTGCAATATAATATTAATTTCTTGGAACCACCAATGAACTTATGTGTAAAAATATATTTTTTGTGGTTGTCCCCCAAATTTGGCTATAAATAGGGGTGCATTGTAATGTTTGAGATACCCTCATTCTATGAACACATCTTTGGTCATATATTTCTCTATATTTCTTTTATTTTCTTCATTTAAATATAATTAGCATGTTAATTTCATATTCAACGTTTTACACTTGAATACATGAATAGCTAACTTCCTAAGTTGAGATGATACGGTGAAGCTCTTGGCATGATAATAAGGTTATTATAAGTAGAAATCTATGTTTTATATTATTTAATCATTCTATTATTGTTTATGTTTATTATTTCTTAAGCATTTTTAACCCTACTTATAAGTGGGAGTTTTGATTATGTTGCTATATGTTACATACATTCTTGGACACCATTAAATGTTAGTTTGGTATTACCAACCATTTAAATGGATGCCTTGAGTTATTATATAAAAATATATTATAATATTAATTCTTGAACCATTTAAATGTTAGTTTGGTTTTACCAACCATTTAAGTGGAAACCTTGATTTAGTATATATGAATATATTTAGTATTAATTTATTGGTACCATTTAATGTTTGTTTTGTTTTTTACCAACCATTTAAAGTTGGAACCTTGATTTCGTGTTTACAAATATATTATAGCACAAAATAAATACTTGACCACATTTATAAGTTTTGTACTATTATGTCACTTATAAGATTATAATTTATAACCTAATATAAATATTGATTATTTAATTATTGGAACCATTTATAAGTGGATTTCAATTATTGTTCGTTAATGTTAACTTTATTAAAAATCCAAGAGTGGATCCTTTAATCTCAACTACTAATTTAATTTGAACAAATTAAAATTTACCATTAAAGAATCAATAAATTAAAAAAGCAACAAAAACAAAAACAAAAGACATTGTTGTAGTGGACTTGTTATTACCTTAGCTTCCCTTGTGGATACGATATTCGGACTCACCGAATTATACTACTGTGGACAACCTGCTCTTGGGAGTGCAACAATCAAAGTTCGCAACACGTTTTTGGGCGCCGTTGCCGGGGAAGTATAATTTAATTTCAAGTCTATTTTAATTTGTTTAAGTTTATTTTTCTTTTTATTGCTTGTGTGTGTTTTTTTTTTCTTTTTGTTTTGCATTTGCAGAGCATTTGGTCACGTACACTTGTGGTCGACTCATTCGAAATAACCCTTTTTTTACAAACATGGCGGAAGAAACCCATCCAAGAAAATGAAGTTGAATTCAAATCTCAAACATGATCATGATAGACGAAGACCACTTAGAGATCCAATGAATCCTACACGTACTATGGCACCTTCATGTCTAGTTTTTCCCCCTGATGCATCTCATTTCAATTTTAAGCCTGGTATTATCCACAACTTTTACCCAACTTTCATGGCCTTAGATTCTGAAAATCCATACATGCATTTACGAGAGTTTGAAGAATGTGCAACACATATAATGATCTAAATTGTAGCATGAACCCATTCGCCTTAGCTTTTTCCTTTTCTTAAAGATAAAGCTAAAACTTGGCTCAAAAATCTTAGATCGGGATCCATTCAACTTGGGATGA